>NC_133449.1:150994518-151262018 GCF_048565385.1 Saimiri boliviensis | reverse complement strand
TCTACTCAATTTGCACGTTAATTAAACAGCTTCGGTTTGCAGAGCGCGGCTGGGCGGGCTCGGAGGGGCGCAGCGCCGCCTGGTGGGGATCGCGCCTGGACAGCGCACTCGGGGCCGGAGCCTCGCGGACTGGGCCTGGGTCCCAGGGTTCCGGGGCCGGAGTCCCCAGAGGGTGAGCGTCCCCAATGGTGGAGGCCGCGAGAGGGGCTGCGCGGCTGCGAGGAAACGCTCTCAGGTCATCCCGCAGGGACACAAGGGGTGGCCAGGGCCAGCCACCAGGGCGCAGCTCTTCTGCTATTTATGGACAGGGGTATTCATTCACTCATTATTCATCCATCCACTCGCTCATTCGTTCATTCATTCACTCATTCATTCCGTCTATCCATCCCTCCCTCCCTCTCCCCTGCCTCCCCTTCTGCTCCCCAACCCCGGCACCGGACGCAGCGCACAGTGGAGGGGTCGGTGCGGGGCGCAGGCCGGGCTGCAGGACTCGCGAGCGCGCAGCAGAGCCGGTCTGAGCGCCGGCAACGCTCCAGCCTAGGGCGTGGGGCCCGCGCCGGCCGGGCCTGGTTAACTGGAAAACGATGGAGC
This sequence comes from Saimiri boliviensis, assembly GCF_048565385.1. Taxonomy (NCBI): domain Eukaryota; kingdom Metazoa; phylum Chordata; class Mammalia; order Primates; family Cebidae; genus Saimiri; species Saimiri boliviensis. The sequence goes on along the minus strand of NC_133449.1, from coordinate 151,261,427 downwards.
CGCGCCCCGCCCCCGCACTTGCTGCCTAATTGTCTTCCCTCGCCCGTCCCCATCTGTCCCTATCCGCCCATGTGTGTTTTGGCCTTTGTCTCGCTGCCCCGCGCTGACACCCTCTTTCAAAGGCCGCTTCTGTCGCCCTTCACCGATCTCTTCTGCCCCATTAACCCATCGGCACGAGGCTCCGGCAACAATGGCCTGAAATCGGATCGACGCGCGCTCCCTCCCCACCGTCCGCCTCGGACACTGCGCGCCGCACAACCCGGCCCGACGGGGCGGGAGCACAGCTGGCCGGGAAAGTGCCAGCGGAGGCCGGCCCAAGCTCGAGTCCCGCCTGCAGAAGCTGCAGCCCGGAGCGTCGCCCTTTGCAGTGGCCGGTGGAGCAGCTTCGCCCCGGGAAGCCACCGGGCGCCGCCAAGGCTAATCCGACCGCGGCCCACTTTGTCCCTCCCTGGACGTGACACTGGCGAGCTGGAGGCCCAGGGCTGTGGAGGGAGAGAGGCAGGTCCTCTTCGGGGCCTGATAAACAAAGACCAGGAAACCTGGGACTAAACCTCCGGATTCCCCTCCCCTCCCGGAGAAAGCCACACAGCGGCGGATCCTTGGCGCGCGCTACTCGCTCGCGCAGTGGCTCCAGAACAGACGCCAGCGCTCAGGCCCACGCCATGAAACCCCTGGGACAGAAAACCCACAGTCCCGAAGACAGCAGGGTCCTGAAGCCCCAGGCCCCCTCCCCAATCCACCACCCTCCGGGAGGCCGGGACCTCTGTGCTGGAGTCGCGGTTCCACTCCGGGGCCTGCATCCTCTTCCACTCCAGTTCATCGGAGAGGAAGAGGTCAAGGGTTTCTTTCGCTGGGACCTGTGCAGTAGCTTGACGCCTGGCAGCTCCTTGGAGGGGGCTGGGGGCGGAGGGGAGCCTCCGGGGCCAGCAGCGTGGCCTGCATCTTCCGTCTCCTAGAGGGGTTTCTTCCCAGGGCTGCCTTCTTATGACCACGGTGACAGGAGGAAGAGGAGGTCACCTGAGTGTCATCACACAGGCCACCCGAAGGTCACCTCTCTCTAAAGCCTGGCTTGGGACCTTGGCAGGAGCCCTCACACTGGTTCAGCTGGTGCTGAGACCCACAATGGGTGCTTAGCCAGTGTGGTCTTGGAGTCCAGCTTTGAGAAAACTTTTTCACCGAGCACTGACCTGTTCTTATTTTCTGCCCTGTGACTCAGCAATGCTTTTTGCAGAGCCATTCCAGGAGACACCAAGCCAGTCCCCGGGAGGAGGGGGACACCTTGTGTCCAGGCTGGGTGAAGGGGTTCCAGCATCAAATTCAGCCTGGCTTATCTTCTTGTTTTTCAAACTCATTAAACATTTGAAATTAGGAAGTTGCAAGAACAAGAAAGGGCATAGCAAGACCACAGGAGGCCTCCCGGTCCCCTCTGCCAGGACCTCGACGCCCCACCCTTGGGCTCTGTGGGCCAGAGCCCCAGTTCTGGGAGTTCTGCCATTTCAAGCAGCTAACCCGGTGAAAGGAGGGTCTTTTTAAAATTCCGTTAGGAGAGTCTGGTGGGCTCTGAGGGTCCAGAAAGAGCAGAGTCCCCCCCCCCCGTCTCCCCTCCTCCCTTTCACTGCAGCCCAAGTCACATTTCAGTTTTGCTGCTACAGGATTTTCATAAGCTCATTTTACAACTTACATATCGAAGCCCTGGCTGGGAACGGTGGCTCACGCCTGTAACCTAGCACCTGGGGAGGCCGAGATGGATGGATCACCTGAGGTCAGGATTCGAGACCAGCCTGGCCAACATGGTTAAACCCTGTCTCTACTAAAACTACACAAATTAGCTAGGAGTTGTGGGGAATGCCTGTAATCCCAGCTACTTGAGGCTGAGGCAGGAGAATTGCTTTAACCCGGGAGGTGGAGGTTGCAGTGAGCCCAGATCACGACACTGCACTCCAGTCTGGGCTACAGAGCAAGACTCTGTCTTAGAAAAGAAAAAGAAAAAGAAAAAAGAAAGAAATTCAAGCCCTCTGTCCGCTCCAGATACAGCTTAGCACACGGACTCCAGATGGGATACCAGAGGTCTTTCACATTGGCCAACTTCTACAGGTTTTCAGGCAAAAGCTAGGGGAGAATTCAAGCTTTGAGGGCAACTCACAGGAGCATAGGAGTAACCTCACCTGAGTTTCCCACCTGGGGGCTGAAGACTCACGGTCTCAGCCATTGTAATACGACCACAACAAAAGGCAAGACTGATTTTTTTTGTTCGTTTTTGTAGTTTGAGACGGAGTCTCACTCTGTCACCAGGCTGCAGTACGGTGGCATGATCTCAGCTCACTGCAACCTCTGCCTCCCAGGTTCAAACAATTCTCCTGCCTCTGCCTTCTGAGTAGCTAGAACCACAGGCATGTGCCAGCATGCCTGGCTGATTTTTCAGATTTTCAGTAGAGACGGGGTTTCACCATGTTAGCCAGGCTGGTTTCGATCTTCCAACCTTGTGATCTGCCTGTCTCCGCCTCCCAAAGTGCTGGGATTACAGGTGTGAGCCACCGTGTGCGGCCAAGGCTGATTTTTAAAATAACACCTTTATTGAGATATCATTGACACCATCGAATCCATTCTTTTAAAGTATACAATTTGGTGTCTGTTTATTCATCCCCAGAGCTGCGTCGCCACCACCCCTCTCTAGTTCCGGAACATTTTCATCACCCCTAAAAGAAACCTGGCACCCATTAGCAGTCACTCCCCATTCCTAGCCCCCTCCCCCAGCCCCTGGCAACCACTAATCCACTTTCTGTCTCTATGGATTAGGCGAGGATAATTTTGCAAGAAGAGATCCTACCCGTCTGGAAAGGAGTATAAAATGAGGGGAAAGGGGGGGTGAGGACTGAAAATACTTTCTCCTGTGATCAACATGAGAGAAAGAAACAAGTTGGGTAAACACCTCCTGGAAACCGGAGGCGGGGAAGGACCAGAAGCTGAGCTCTGTGTCCCTGCAGCCTCGGCCCCTGCCATATGGTTTCAACATCAGCACTCTTGTTTTTTTCAGAGTTTACAGATCTGCTCTTAAAATCTCCCCAGCCCCTTCTGCTGGCAGTATCTGCATCCTGTGGGTGTAGGGTGGTTGCCAGTATGGTGGAGGTCACAACTATCCTCTCAGTCCAGCCCCTCCTGAATTATATGACACCCTGTGGGTCCAGCTGGGCGCCCCAAGGGTTTCCTGGGGAGGGTCTTCTCAGCCTACACTTCTCTCCCCACTCTCTGGCCTTGAGGACTCACTTCGCTATCTGCTGGCTTGCTGTCCTACGACCTTACCAGGTTGGATTTGGGGTTTAACACACTCAGAGGTTGCCCAGTTCAGAAAATGCCATTTTGTTTTACCCGAGCAAAAATACTTCTGAACTTAGCCGATTTTCACACCAAATTTTGCCTCCCCCGGCAATCCTTTACCTTTACGAGCCCCCACTGCTCCTGGCAATCTCTACGTCGGGCTCCTAATGAATATTTTCTTGATTTACCGCAGAAACAAGCAGTTATCTGCTAATAATCCCTGAGTCTGAAATTGAAAGGGATAGAGAAAATAAACCAAATTGCAAAGATCAGCTCTTGTTAAATAAAGTCATTGTGAAAAGACATATAACAACATTTTCATGCATCAGATCAAGCGACACGATGGCTCATCATTTGAGGGTTGCAATTATTTAACACTACTTAGCAGACAATGAACACTTACCCTGGGAACATTTAATTGGACATTTGTTAATTAAGTCTCAACAGAGCCCTTCCAGCTACTTACTCACAGAGAAACTGAGGCAGGGGTAAGGGTCGAGGTGGAAGGGAGCTCTTCCCTCCTGCCTCCTGCTCCTTTATGACCTAGGCCCCTCCAGTCTTACTAACTCGTTCCTGCCCAAGGGTGTATGACAGTCAGAGAGTGGCTAAATGGCTCTGAAGAATTCATAAACAAAGGCATAGCTAAAGGTATCCTGTTCATGTTGCCTTTGACCTTCCTACAGAGTCAGAGGCCAGTCGTATTCCACCTTCCAGGAGAAAAACAAGAAACTTGAGATCGTTCACATTAACTTCAAGTTAAGGAGTCCATCCATGGGTAATGAGTTCCGGGGCTGACGGGGATAGGACATATGTCTTTGGAGAAATGCAGCAAATTTGCAAGAAGAAATGCATCCCAGTCAGGGTCATGAGCATGAACTAGAGCTCACCCGCACCATTGTGAGTGACAGCCAACCTGGCAGAGAGGTTTAAACCATAGGTCTCCCAGGTCCCTGGTCTTCAACCCCCACACAAGAACAAGAGGGGCTCTCTGCGGCTTGCTCCAAAGAGTTTTCGTTCCTAGACATAAGTATTAATAGCAGTGGGTCAGAGGAGTGAGCTCAGGAGACCAGGGGGTATGGGATTTCATGGCACTCTGTCTGGGAGCCTTGCCACCCAGCTTGGGGTCGGGGGGAATCAGCCTCGCAGGTGCAGGGGCTGCCACTCCAGAGCCCATCCTGACCCTATGCCCTCATCCCTGGCTCATTTTCACAATGCCTTCATGACCTCCCACCGGGCCACTGCAGCTCTGGGGCCACCAGACTGACGCCACAACGCACCCAGGGTACGCCCCATGTTCAGAACGGGCAGGAGGAAAGCTGGGGGCTTGTGTCTCAATGGCCTGAGCAGAGAGAGTTTGGCGCACTGGCCCATCGGATGCTTGGGATCACTGTGACTTAGAGGGAGTGCGGCCTGTGGGAAGCGTGGGCAGGGGCTGCCTGCTGCTCCTTCTCTGCCCATCGCACGGGCCAGGGCAGGGTGGTGGGAAAGCCCCACCGAGTTCCGCCACGGCATCCTGTCTGGGGTCTCAGCGCCCAGGCCACTCCCACGGAACCATGTCCTACTCCTGGGACTGCCAGCATTGCTGAAATGGCCTCCTTTGCTTTCATCAATGTTGTTAAAGTGCAGCAGAGACAACGGGCCCCTGTCTTGTTCACCAGGTTGGCTCAGGGCCGCTGGCAAGGGCAAGCCAACCCTCTCTCTCTGCTGCTCTAGGGAACTTCGTTTCCCCCCAAATAAGATACCCTCAAACTCACTGAGACAAGAAAGAATAACTCTTCTTTTCATTAACAAAAATTTATTATTATTATCAGGCTGGGCGTGGTAGCTCACACCTGTCATTTCCAGCACTTTGGGAGGCCGAGGTGAATGGATCACTTGAGGTCAGGTGTTCAAGACCAGCCTGGCCAACATGATGAAACCCTGTCTCTCCACTAAAAATTAAAAAAAAATTACCCAGGCGTAGTGGTGCTTGCCTGTGATCTCAGCTACTTAGGAGGCTGAGGTAGGAGACTCGCTTGAACCCGGGAGGCAGAGGTTGCAGTGAGCTAAGCTTGTGCCATTGCACTCCAGCCTGGGAGACAGAGTGAGACTCCATGTCAAAAAAACAAAATTATTATTATTATTATTTTTAGACAGGGTCCCCCTGTCACCCAGGCTGTCACCCAGTCCGTCACCATGAAGACATCTCGGCTCACTGCAGCCTCGACCTCCTGTGCTCAAGCTATCCTCCTGTGTCAGCCTCCTGACTAGCTGGGAATACAGGAACACACCACCATGCCCACCTGATTTTTATATTTTTTGTAGAGATGTTATGTTGCCCAGGCTATTCTCAAACTCCTGGGCTCAAGCAATACTACCTTGGTTTCCCAAAGTGCTGGGATCACAGGCATGAGCCACTATGCCCAGCTGAGAATGACTTTCTTCTTCTATTTATTTGTTTTTGAGACAGAGTCTCACTTTGTCACCCAGGCCAGAGTGCAGTGGCATGATCTCAGCTCACTGCAACCTCCGCCTCCTCGGCTCAAGCAATACTCCTGCCTCAGCCTCCCAAGTAGCTGGGATTACAGGCACCACACCCAGCTCATTTTTGTATTTTTAGTAGAGACAGGTTTTCACCATGTTGGTCAGGCTGATCTCAAACTCCTGACCTCAAGCAATTCATCCACCTCAGCCTCCCAGAGAATGGCTTTCTTTTTCTTTTCTTTTTTTTTTTTTTCAGACAGAATCTTGCCCTTGCTCTGTCACCTGCACTAGAGTAGTGGCGCGATCTCGGCTCACTGCAACCTCCACCTCTCAGGTTCAAGCAAATTCTCCTGCCTCAGCCTCATAAGTAGCTGAGACTACAGGTGCCTGCCACCCTGCCTGGCTAGTTTTTTGTAGTTTTAGTAAAGACAGGGCTTCACCATCTTGGCTAGGCCAGTCTCGAACTCCTGACCTCATGATCCACCCACCTTGGCCTCCCAAAGTGCTGGGATTCCAGGTGTGAACCACCGCGCCCAACCCCCAAGAATGACTTTTCAAACAGAGTTCCATCATCATATGATGGAAGAGACATCGACTTCAAGATGGAGGAAACGGTCACAAGTCAGTGCCTCAGGCCGGGACAAAACACAGGATAACAGAGACAGGGAAGAGGACCTGTGTCACCTGGAGGCTCCTGCGGCTTGCCGTCCTGAGAAGCTGGGCGGTGCTTGGCTGAGCTCCCATACGTGAAAGAGAAGGTTAGTGGCGCGGTGTGCAGGGGTGGCTGGGAGCTGTCCTAGAAAGGAGGCTTTGGTCCTCCTCGAAGGACAGGCTGTTCCAGAGTCCTGGAGAAACTCCCACTTGCCTGAGTGCCCAGGGGTCAGAGGGGTGCCGGCGACCTCGTTGCCTGGTGCACGGTACACACGAGGGCCCCAGCTTGAGGCAATGTCCCGGGCCTTCCATCAAGACTGCCAGGTCCCACCTGCACAGGGCGGGTTTATTGCCATGGCCATGAGAGACACCACGTGACTAGGGGTTTGGGGGAATGTGAGTAAAGAAGAGTAAAAATGGCCAGGCTCGGTGGCACGCCTATAATCCCAGCACTTTGGGAGGCGGAGGCAGGCTGAATACTTGAGGTCAGGAGTTCGAGACCAGTCTGGCCAACAGGGTGAAACCCTGTCTCTACTAAAAATACAAAAATTAGCCAGGTGTGGTGGCGAGTGCCTATAATCCCAGCTACTTGGGAGGCTGAGGCAGGAGAATTGCTTGAACCCAGGAGGCGGAGGTTGCAGTGAGCCAAGATTGTACCACTGTACTCCAGCCTGGGAGACAGAGCAAGACTCTGCCTAAAAACATTTTTTTGGTTTAAATGTCAATTTAAAAAAACTAAAATTTAAAAATGCACCTTTAGCCCCAGTTACTTGGGAGGCTGAGATAAGAGGATCACTTGAACCTTGGGAGGTCAAGGCTTTAGTGAGCCTTGACTATGTCGCTGTACTCCAGCCTGAGAGACAAAATGAGATCCTGTCTCACAAAAACGAAAACAAATGGCTAATATGGTAAATTTCATGTTATGTATGTTTTACCGCAATGGAAGGGAGAGATGAACTGGTGATAGGTGTGCGCAGATTCACACTACTGATTCTCTACTATTGATTATGATTGAAATTTTCCGTAGTTGGCCGGGCGTGGTGGCTCAAGCTTGTAATCCCAGCACTTTGGGAGGCCGAGGCGGGTGGATCACGAGGTCGAGAGATCGAGACCATCCTGGTAAACATGGTGAAACCCCGTCTCTACTAAAAAGTACAAAAATTAGCTGGGCATGGTGGCACGTGCCTGTAATCCTAGCTACTCAGGAGGCTGAGGCAGGAGAATTGCCTGAACCCAGGAGACGGAGGTTGCGGTGAGCCGAGATCGCGCCATTGCACTCCAGCCTGGGTAGCAAGAGCGAAACTCAGTCTCAAAAAAAAAAAAAAGAAATTTTCCGTAGTAATTTTTTAAAAAGATTCTCCGAGAAGTCCTAGTCAGAGCAATCAGGCAAGAGAAAGAAATAAAGGCAGCCGCATAGGGAAAGAGGAGGTCAGATTGTCCCGCTTTGCAGACAACATGATGTTACCTACAGAAGAACCTAGAGGTCCTCAAAAAACTCTTGGAAGTGAAAAGCAAATTCAGTAGTTACGTGATATGAGATCAACACACAAAACTCAGTAGCATTTCTACATACTAATATGTAGAAAACTAGTTGGAAAAGAAATCAAAAAAACAGTCCTATTCATAATAGCCATAAAAATAATAATAAATCTAGGAATAAATTTAACCAAGGAGGTAAAAAATCTCTATAATGAAAACTGAAAGCCAGGCACAGCGGCTCTTATCTGTAAGCCCAATGTTTTAGGAAGCCAAGGCAGGAGGATCATTTGAGGTCAGGAGTTTGAGACCAGCCCGGGCAACACGGTGAGACATCATCGCTACAAAAATTTAAAAAATAATAATAATGCATGGTGTTGCATGCCCGTATTTCCAGCTATTCAGGAAATTGAGGCAGGAGGATTGCTAGAGTCCAGGAGTTCAAGGTTACAGTGAGCTAGGACTGCACCACTGCACTCCAGCCTGAGTGACAGAACAAGACCTTGTCTTAAAAAAACAAACAGGCCAGGCATGATGTCTCACACCCGTAATCCCAGCACTTTGGGAGGCCGAGGCAGGAGGATAACAAGGTTAAGAGATCGAGACCATCCTGGCCAACATGGTGAAACCCCATCTCTACTAAAAATACAAAAATTAGCTGGGCATGGTGGTGCGCGCCTGTAGTCCCAGCTACTTGGGAGGCTGAGGCAGGAGAAACACTTCAACCTGGGAGGCAGAGGTAGCAGTGAGCCAAGACCGAGCCACTGCACTGCAGCCTGGCGACAGAGCAAGACTCCATCTAAGAAAGAAAGAAGGACAGAGAGAGAGAGAGAGAGAGAGAGAGAGAGAGAGAGAGAGAAGGAGGGAGGGAAGGAGGGAGAGAGGGAAGGAAGAAAGGAAAGAAGGAAGGAAGGGAGGGAGGAAGGAAGGAAAGAAAGAAAGAAAAGAGATACCTACACCTCCTTTATTGCAGCACTATTCACAATAGCCAAGATTTGGAAGCAGCCGAGGTGTCCATTAACAGACAAATGGAGGCCAGGTGCAGTGGCTCACAGTTGTAATCCCAGCACTTTGGGAGGCTGAGGCAGGCAGATCATGAGGTTAGGAGTTTGAGACCAGCCTGACCAACATGGTGAAACCCTGTCTCTACTAAAAATACAAAAATTAGCCGGGCGTGGTGGCGCAGGCCTATATTCCCAGCTACTCAGGAGCCTTAAGCAGGAGAAACCCTTGAATCCAGGAGGCAGAGGTTGCAGTGAGCAGAGATAGCTCCACCGCACTCCATCCTGGGCGACAGAGCGAAACTCCATCTCAGAAACAGACAAATGGATAAAGAAAATGTGATATATTGTGCAGGACCTAGGTTTAAAAGAAAAGGAAGTATGGTATATAAACACCATGGAGTATTATTCACCCATAAAAAAGAATTCAATCCCATCACTTGCTGCAACATGGGTGGGGCTAGAACTCATTAAGTTAAGAGAAATGAACTAGGCACAGAGAGATAGTACTCGTTATCCTCACTCATGTGTGGGAGCTTAAAAAACTGAGCTCTTAGAAGTAGAGAGAATTGTGTTAGGAGAACCTGGGAGGGGCAGAGGGAGGGAGGAAGAAGAGAGGTTGGTTAATGGGGGCAGAATTACAACTGGACAGAAGGAATGAGTTCAAGTGTTCCATGACACTATAAGATAACTCAAGTTAACCATAATTTATTATATATTTTCAAAAGGCTAGAAAAGCAGATTTGGGTTTTTTTGGGGGGAGAGGGTTATTTATTTGTTTTTGTTTTATGAGATAGAGTCTTGCTCTGTCAGCCAGGCTGGAGTGCAGTGGCGCGGTCACGGCTCACTGCAACCTCAGCCTCCAGGCTTCACGATCCTCCCACCTCAGCCTCTCAAGGAGCTGGGACTATAAGTGTGCACTAACCATGCCCTGATCATTTTTTCATCTGTAGAGACAGGGCCTCCCTATGTCGCCCAGGCTGGTCTCAAACTCCTGGTTCAAGCAATCCTCCTCCTTTGGCCTCCCAAAGTGCTGGGATTACAGGCATGAGTCATCACAGCTGCCAAGAGTGGAACTATGGAACTGTAACGTTCCCTACACAGATAATGATAGACGTTAGAAGTGGTGGGTCTGAGAATCACCCTGATTTGATCATTACCCATTGTATACATGTATCCAAATATAGGGCACAGGGTGATATTTGGATACATGGATACAATGTATCCATAGATACATTGATACAATGTGTAATGATCTAAATAAACACGATATAGATTATTATGCAGAAACTGAAAAAAAAAAAGAAGACGTTTCTCAAGCCTCCCCCGGGAACAGCTGATCTTGTTTACCTCTCTGCAGAAGTGGGGCTCCCCCAGGAACAGGGTCTTGGGTGCTGGTTGAGCTCAACTGGGCAGGTCTGAATGCCGCACCTGAGCATAATTCGGGTTTCAGCAAAGCCACAAAGTCCACGGTCGCAGGGAAGTAAAACAGGTCCTCAGGGGAAAGCTGAGGGCGTCGTTTTGACTTCTCGATCCAGTTCCTTCCATCCCAAGCCAGCCTTTCTTCCTCTGGGTGGCTCTTGCCCCTCCTTTCTAAGGAGGCGTAAACAAGACCCAGGACTCCGCCTGCCTCTCTCTGTGGCAACTCAAGACGCAGGGCTTCCTTGGTGCCCCCTGGTTCCCAGGGATGCGGCCCCAAGCGGGAGGCACCGGAAGGCTCTGGCCGCTGCTGGCTCCCTCGGGGTCCATCTGCAGACATCAGTCCCGCTGCATATCCTGGCCTGGAGGCCTCACAGGTCACACCTCGAGCTCCGTCTCCACCAGATTCTCCGCAGGACAGGGCACCAATTTCTGGCCAAGTTTAAATTATTTCCAATTCTAGTTCTGGCATTTAGGGAAGCAAGCTTGCTGCGTGAAGACCACACCAAGTATGCTTTTCTCTTCCCTATTGCTTTCATTTTTATACTTTCCTCGTCTTAAAAAAAATCTGTCAGGCTAGGCGCAGTGGCTCACATTTGTAATCCTAGCACTTTTGGAGGCCAAGGTGGGAGGATCACTTGAAGTCTGGAGTTCGAGACCAGCCTGGCCAACATGGCGAGACCCCCTCCCCCCAGCTCTACTAAAAATACAAAAATTAGCCAGGTGTGGTGGCAGGTGCCTGTCCTCCCAGCTACTCCAGAGGCAGAGGCAGGAGAATCGCTTCAACCCAGGAGGCAGAAGTGGTAGTGAGCCAAGGTCATGCCACTGCACTCCAGCCCAGACAAGACTCCATCTCAAAAAAACACAAAAAACAAAAAACCTCTGCCTGACCAAAAACATTCCCATTTGATCAGCCGGCCAGGGGAGAATCTCTCAATGGAGAGACCCCGACTAGAAGCCCTGGGCTTTGACACGGGCGCTTTTCCAAACCACAGCAGTCATTCTTCCCGCAAAGGCCACGTCTCTGCAGGAGAAGGGAAAACCTCCTTCTCCTGTGATCACACATCACACCTGGAAGTTGTTTTCTTTTTCTTTCTTCCTTCCTTTCCTTTCTTTTTTTCTTTCTTCCTTTCATTCGCTTTCTTTTTTCCTTTCTTTCTTTTTTTTTTTTTTGAGACAGAGTCTTGCTCTGTCACCGAGGCTGGAGTGCAGTGGCATGATCTCAGCTCAATGTAATCTCCTCCTCCCGGGTTCAAGTGATTCTCCTGCCTCAGCCTCCCGAGTAGCTGGGACTACAGGCATGCACCACCAAACCTGGCTAATTTTTTGTAATTTAATAGAGATGGGGTTTTGCCATGTTGGCCAAGCTGGTCTCCAACTCCTGACTTCAAGTGATCCACCTACCTCCACCTCCCATAGTGCTGCGATTACAGGTGTCAGCCACCTCACCTGACCTTCCTTCCTTCCTTCCTTTCTCTCTCTCTCCCCTTCTCTTTCCTTCCTTCCTTTCTTTCCTTCTTTCCCTTCCTTCCTTTTCTTTCTTTTTCTTTTCCTTTCTTTTCTCTTTCTTTTCTTTCTTTCTTTAACTGAGTTTCACTCTTGTTGCCCAGAAAGGCTCGATCTTGGCTCACCGAAACCTCTGTCTCCTGGGTTCAAGCAATTCTCCTGCCTTAGCCTCCCAAGTAGCTGGAATTCCAGGCCTGGGCCACCACGCCCAGCTAATTTTGTATTTTTAGTAGAGACGGGGTTTCTCCATGTTGGTCAGGCTGGTCTCGAACTCCCAACCTTAGGTGATCTGCCAGCCTCGGCCTCCCAAAGTGCTGGCATTACAGATGTGAGCCACCGCACCCAGCTCCTTCCTTCCTTCTACCCTCCCTCCATCTCTCTTCTCTTCTCTTTCTTTTTTTTGTTCTTTCTTTCTTTCTCTCTACCTCTCCCTCCCTCCTCTTCTCTCTCCCCCCTTTCTTCCTTCCCTTCCTCCCTTCGTTACTTCCTCCCCTCGCTTTCCTCCTTTCCTCCCTTCCTTCCTTCTCTCCTTTCTTCCTTCCTCCCTCCCTCCCTCTCCTCTCTTCTCTTCTCCTCTCCTCCTCTTTCTTTCTCTTTCTTCTTTTTCTCTTTTTCTCTTTCTCTCTCTTTCAAGACAAGTTCTCACTCTGTCACCGAGGCTGGAGTGCGGTGGTACCGTCAAAGCTCACTGCAGCCTTGAACTGCTGGGCTTAAGCGATCCTTCCACCTCAGCCTCCCGGGTAGCTGGCACCAGGGGGAAACAGCACCATGCCTGGCTACTTGGAATTTCTTTTTTTATTTTTATTTGTTGTTGTTGTTGTTTTTTTAAGATGGGGTTTCACCATGTTCATCAGTCTGGTCTTGAACTCCTGACTTTAGGTGATCCAACCGCCTTGGCCTCCTAAGTGCTTGAATTACAGGCATGAGCCACCACGCCCAGCCTTGGAATTTCTTTACCCAACTTGAGGAGCAGGCAGACCCAGCCCTAGAGAGGCAGGAATGTGGCAGCGGCCGTGGAGAAGCGTCTGTCTGTGTGTCCCCCAGGGTCAGTGGCTCCTTCGCCCCCTATTTCTGTCTTGGAAAGTGAAACCAATCAGACAAACATCATCTTCTTCCGGGAACACCACCTGGAGATGCATGCCTTGTGAATGTCAAAAATCCTGCTCTTCTCTGTCCCCGAAGCCACATCTGTCTTTTGGTTTTCTTTTCTTCTTCTTCTTTTTTTCTTTTGAGACGGAGTCTCGCTCTGTTGCCCAGGCTGGAGTGCAGTGGTGTGATCTTGGCTCACTGCAGCCTCCGCCTCCTGCGTGCAAGCAATTCCACTTCAGCCTCCCAAGTAGCTGAGATTCCAGGGATGCGCCACCACGCCCAGCTAATTTTTGTATTTCTAGTAGTGACTGGGTTTCATCATGTTGGCCAGTCTTGTCTCAAACTCCAGACCTCACGCGATGCGATGTACTCACCTCCGCCTCCCAAAGTGCTGGGATTACAGGTGTGAGCCACTGCCCCCAGCCCCTGTCTTTTGGTTTTCTTAAAATCCTTGTCCGGCCATTTCCTCTGCGAAGTTTTTACTGTTTTTGACACTTGGACATTAGAGCTGTCTCCAAGCTGCTGCTGCTGATGCTTTTTTTTTTTTTTTTTTTTTTTGCATCAAATTAAAACATTTGAATAATTAAAAATAAGATTCAAGGCCGGATGTGGTGACTCACACCTGTAATCCCAGCACTTTGAGAGGCCAAGGCAAGGGGATGATTGGAGCACAGGAGTTTGAGACTAGCCTGGACAATATAGCAAAACCTTGTCTCTACAAATACAAAATAAAGTAAAATAAAATAAAAAATTGGCTGGGCACTGTGGTTCACGCCTGTAATCCTAGCACTTCGGGAGGCTGAGGTGGGTGGATCACCTGAGGTCAGGAGTTCAAGACCAGCCTGGCCATCATGGTGAAACCCCACCTTAAAAGAAAAATAATTAATTAATTAAAATAAAAAATTAGCCAGGTGTGGTGGCATGTGTCTGTGGTCCCAGCTACTCAGGAGGTTGAGGTGGGAGAGTAGCTTAAGCCTGGGAGGTCAAGGCCATAGTGAGTTGTGATGATGCCACTGCACTCCAGCCTGAATGGCAGAGGGAAACCTCATCTCGAAAAAACAAATTAAATAAGGCCAAGCGCGATGGCTCACTCCTGTAATCCCAGCACTTTGGGAGGCCAAGGCAGGTGGATCATCTGAGGTCAGGATTTCGAGACCAACCTGGCCAGCATGGTAAAACTCTGTCTCTACTTAAAACACAAAAATTAGCCAGGCGTGGTGGCAGGCGCCTATAATCCCAGCTCTGCGGGAGGCTGAGGCAAGAGAATCACTTGAACCCGGGAGGCGGAGGCTGCAGTGAGCTGAGATTGCACCACTGCACTCCAGCCTAGGAGACAGAGTGAAACTCCGTCTCAAAAAAATAAATAAAAATCAATACATTAATTAATTAAAATAAAAATAAGCCACCAAACAAGGGAGAGTTAATTAAAGGTGCAGGGAGATGTTCCACGCACAGTGAGGGAAGGGCACTTGGAGGGCATCTGTCTGGCCCCCTTGCCACACGGCTGGCAGAACACAGGCTGTGTCCCCATATTTGAGCCTCACGGTCCCTAGCCTCAGCTGGTTTTTAATTTTTTTAACTACAATTTTAAACTACTGTTGCATTTATCAGAACAATGGGAGAGCTTATTGAGGTTGTATTTTTATTAAAATTTATATTAACTTTTGCTATCAGTGCAGTTGTAGATTAATTAATTTCTACCACTCTTCTAAAGCAAAAAAGTCTTAGAGCCGATCCCAAATTACCTCAAATGTGAAACAAGTCAAGCCAGAAAAAGAGCAAGAGTGATCTCCAAATGCGCACTTAGACTTGGAAGAAGTCTGAGACTAAGGCGCTGAGTCAGCAAGGTAGAGTCTTGGGAGAAAGTTTCCCCTCATCTAGGAAGGACTCAGGTGAAGTTCCACGTTCCGCTTGAAGAAAGGGGCTCTCGGCCAGGCGCGGTGGCTCAAGCCTGTAATCTCAGCACTTTGGGAGGCCAAGGCAGGCGGATCATGAGGTCACAAGGTCCAGAGATCAAGATCATCCTGGCGAACATGGTGAAACCCTGTTTCTATCTTTTTTTTTTTTAATTAAAAATAAAAAATAAAAATAAATAAAAAAAAAAGAAAGGGGCTCTTATTAATTCTGATCAACAAACACATACCAATTTACTCTTTTAGTTTAGTTTTGGGGAGTACAGTTTTTTTTTTTTTTTTTTTTTTTCTTTTGAGATGGAGTTTCGCTCTTGTTACCCAGGCTAGAGTGCAATGGCGCGATCTTGGCTCACCGCAACCTCTGCCTCCTGGGTTCAGGCAATTCTCCTGCCTCAGCCTCCTGAGTAGCTGGGATTACAGGCACGCGCCACCATGCCCAGCTAATTTTTTGTGTTTTTAATAGAGACGGGGTTTCACCATGTTGACCAGGATGGTCTCGATCTCTTGACCTCATGATCCACCCTCCTCAGCCTCCCAAAGTGCTGGGATTACAGGCGTGAGCCACCGCGCCCGGCTTTTTTTTTTTCTGAGGTGGAGTTTCCCTCTTGTTACCCACTCAGGTGGGAGTGCGTAGCACCATCTTGGCTCACTGCAACCTCCACCTCCCAGGTTCAAGCAATTCTCCTGCTTCAACCTCCCGAGTAGCTGGGACTACAGGTGTGCAATCACCACGCCTGGCTAACTTCTGTATTTTTGGTAGAGATGAGGGTTCACCACATTGGCCAGACTGGTCTCGAACTCCTGACCTCAGGTGATCCACTGCCTCAGCCTCCCAAAGTGCTGGGATTACAGGTGTAAGCCATCATGCCTGGCTGCTTCTCACTTTAAAATAGTGAATTTTGGATCACGTGAAGCTAACCTCAGTTTAAACTCTTAGAACTATACCCCCAGCCAGGCATGGTAGCTCTTGCCTATAATCCTAGCACTTTGGGAGGCTGAGGTGGTGGATCACCTGAGGTCAGGAGTTCAAGACCAGCCTGGCTAACATGGTGAACGCTCATCTCTAGTAAAAATACAAAAGTTAGCCAGGTGTGGTGGTGTACACCTGTAGTCCCAGCTACTCAGGAGGTTGAAGCAGGAGAATTGCTTGAACCTGGGAGGTGGAGGTTGCAGTGAGCCAAGATGGTGCTACTGCACTCTAGCCTGGGAGACAGTGAAACTCTGTCTCAAAAAATTAAAAATAAAATAACAAACAGTCCAGGCGTGGAGGCTCATGTTGTCATCCCAGCAAGAGAGATGGGAGGCTAAGGCGGTGGATCACTTGAGGCTAGGAGTTTGAAACCAGGCTGGGCAACAGAGCAAGACCCCATCTCTTTTTTTTTTTTTTTTTAAGATGGGGTTTCACTGTGTTTGTCAGGCTGGTCTTGAACTCCCAACCTCAGGTGATCTGCCCTCCTTGGCCTCCAAAGTGCTTGGATTACAGGCGTGAGCCACCACGCCTGGCCAATTATTTTTATTTTTTATTTTATGAATGAGAGGTTCTTATGTTGACCGAGCTGGCCTCAAATGCCTAGCCTCGCCTCCTCAAATGCCAGGACAACTGGCCTGAGCCACTGCAGCTCCCGCAAGACCCCATCTCTGCAAAAAAAAAAAAATAGCCAGGTACTGTGGTGTGTGCCTGTAACCTCAACTACTTGGGAGGCTGAGGCAGGAGAATCACTTGAGCTCAGGAGGCAGAGGTTGCAGTGAGCAGAGATCACATCACTACACCCCAGCCTGGGCAGCAGGAGTGAAACCCTGTCTCAAGAAAAAAAAATCAGCCAATGCACGGTGGTGCACACCTGTAGTTCCAGCTACTTAGGAGGCTGAGGCAGGAGATCACGTGAGTCTAGGAAGTCAAGGTTGCAGTGCGTCATGACCGCATCGCTGCACTTCAGCCTGGGTGAAGTGAGAACATGTCTCAAAAACAGAAGAGCAAATGGAGCGGAGGCAACCCTGGCCGCCTTCATTCCCCTGGTCTGGACGTTCTTGGCTGAGAGGGCATCACAGCCATTCCAGAGCCTCCTACATGGGGCCACTGGGCTGGGCAGTGTGGGCTGCTCATGTGGCTGGCTTGGCTTTCCTGCCTGGCCCCCACAAGTCCTCATCTGTGCCCAGCAGCCGGGTCTTCCTGTAATGACAACGCTGGTACGTTTGCCAGTTAAATCAAGCCCCCAAGCTCCTGCCGTGGGCCCCAAAGCTCTCCAGGGTCTGTGTCCAGGGACCCTGTGGGTCAAGCACCCCAATGGATGGCAGTGACATGGTCCAACCCCACCTGCTCTTGAGAACGGAAAGGGAGTTCGCTTCCTGCGGTTTTTCCTAGGTGAATCCCAGCAGAGATGCTGAGGCACGAATAACCCACACAGACATCAGCGTCTGCCGCTGCCGTCGCCAAATCGAGGCCGGGCAGCTGTTCTTTGCACTGTCAGACAGGAAGGGGTGCGACAGGTCTGGGTGGTGCAGAGAGGAGAAAGGCAGATAGCAGAGGGCGAGACAGGAAACCAGCCAGGCCTGTCTCAGGTCGGCCTCCAGCCCTGGTCCCTCTGAGCAAAGCAGCTACCGTGTGGGTGTGGAAAGTGCGGCCTTTGAGTCAACAGCGCCCCCCCCCCCAACTCCCTGGGCACAGGGCACATCTGGAGCCCAGGTGTTCAGCTCCGCCTGGCAGCCGGCCAGCAGGCGGGATCCCGCTCCCCTTCCTCTGACCTCGCCATGCTCCGCGGTACCCGAGGAACAATTGGGAGTCGTCTCCTGAATTGGAGGCGGCCAAACGGCAAAGCAGCTTCTGTCTGGGAGCCCGGGCTTGGCTTTTCACTCCGTACCCTGGCCTGACCCAGCTTTCTGCGCTCAGGCTGGGGAAGGAGGGGGCAGGAGGTGCGGGGCTGACGTCTCCTGCCTCATTAGAGCAGCTGGGATGAGAGGCATCTGCATTCGACAAAGCTCCAGCACCGGCGGACGGTGGATGATTTTCCCGGGAACGTCGCGAAGAGAGGCTTCCACTCGGCTTTGGGAAGACAACCCTGCACGCACTAGGAAACTCCCCTGCAGGGGTCCTCGGCCTGGGGCGTGGCTGGAGGGGGCCCGTGGGCAGCCCGAGACGGTCCCCCCACCGTGGCTAACGCGCCTCTTTAACCCTCCCCGATAGTGAGCACCGCCTCCTGCCATTGATACACAAGATGAGCGTTTAGAAAGGGCTTTACGACCCGCGTCTGCGTTTTGTCTCTTTTGAGAGGCTCGGTTGTGAGATGGCGAACCGCGGAGAGCAGACCCCGGCCTGCTGGAGGGTCCGCGGCTCGGGGGAGCGGGCGGGGAGCCGGGGCGCGCGGCCGCCAGGAAGCCCAGGGCGATGATTTGTCTGTCAAAGCTTGAAAGCGTAAATGCAGTTATCAAAATAAGCACCGGCTCCCATGCATGGGACCAAAAATAAATTAGGGCGGGCCAAAAGGAAACGGGCCAGCTGCCAGCAGAAACCGCGGCGTCTCGGAGAGGAGTCTATCAAGGCAGTCCTGTTTGTTTAGATGGTGTTCTCAAGGAAAACCTTCTTTGAGTGGAATTCTGGGTGTTTCTTTTGTTGTTGTTTGCTTTTTTTTTTTTTTTTTTTTTTTTTTTTTTTGAGACAGGGTCTATTGCCCAGGCTGGAGTGCAGTGGCTCAGTCTCGGCTCACTGCAACCTCCGTCTCTCAGGCTCAAGTGATCCTCCCACCTCAGCCTCCTGAGTAGCTGGGATTACGAGTGCTCACCACCACACCTGGCTAATTTTTATATTTTCAGTAGAGACAGGGTTACCAGATTGGCCAGGCTGGCCTCGAACTCCTGACCTCATGATCCACCCGTCTTGGCCTCCCATTGTGCTGGGATTACAGGTGTAAGCCACCATACCTGGCTAATTTGTGTGTGTGTGAGATGCAGTCTTGTTCTGTCCCCCAGGCTGGAGTGCAGTGGTGCAATCTCAGCTCACTGCAACCGCCGCCTCCTAGGTCCAAGCGATTCTCGTAGCTGGGATTACAGGTGCGCACCACCACACCAGGCTAATTTTTTGTTATTTTTAGTAGAGACAGGGTTTCACCATGTTCACCAGGCTGGTCTTGAACTCCTGACCACAGGTGATCCCTCACCTCGGCCTCCTAAAGTGCTGGGATTACAGGTGTGAGCCACCGCACCCAGCCTGAAATTTCTTAAAATGAAATTAAATGAACAAATGGTTATTGTGGTTGTATGATGAGTAAGGTATTATTCGGGGTGATGTAAGCTGTCTTAAGGTGAAATAAGGACATATGTTTTCTTTTTTTTTTCTTTTTTGAGATGGAATCTCACTCTTGTCACCCAGGCTGGAGTGCAGTGGCACGATCTTGGCTCACTGCAACCTCCACCTCCTGGGTTCAAGTGATTCTCCTGCATCAGCCTCCCAAGTAGCTGGGATTACAGGCATGAGCCACCATGCCCAGCTAATTTTGTATTTTTAGTACAGATGGGTTTTCTCCATGTTGCTCAGGCTGGTCTCAAACTCCGCCTCCCAAATTGCTGGAATGACAGGCATGAGCCACCCTCCCCAGCCCAGGACATACATTTTCAAACAAGAACATTTACCTCAGCAGGCATTTGCTGAAAGAACTACCGGGCCAAGTGCAGTGGCTCTTGCCTGTAATCCCAGCACTCTGGGAGGCCAAAGTGGGTGGATGGCTTGAGTCCAGGAGTTCGAATCCAACCTGGGCAACATGGCGAAACACTCTTTCTACACACACACACACACAAAAAAAAAAGCTGGGTGTTGTGCACCTGTGGTTCCAGCTACTCAGAGGCTGAAATGGGAGGATCCCTTGAGCCCGGGAGGTGGAGGTTGCAGTGAGCCATGAGTGTACTACTACACTCCAGCCTGGGCGTCACAGTGAGATCATATCTCAAAATATAATAATTTTAAAAAGACAAAGAACTACCAAGGAAATAAGGAAATTCCAGCAGAGGGAAGTGAGATGCATGAGGCAATGGTGGTATTAAAAAAAAAAAAAAAAAAAAAAAAAAAAGACGGCCAGGTGCAGTGGCTCACACCTGTAATCCCAGAGCTTTAGGGGGCCAGGGTGGAAGGATTACTTGAGTTCAGGAGTTTGAGACCAGCCTGGGCAACATAGCAAGCCCCATCTCGAGAAAAGAAAAATTACCCGGGTGTGGTGCATGCCTGTGGTCCCAGCTACTCAGGAGGCTGAGGTGGGAGGATCACTTGAGCCCAGGTTGAGACTGCAGTGAGCTGATTGCACCACTGTACTCCAGCCTGGGCAACACAGGAAGCCCCTGTCTTTAAAAAAGAAAGAAAGAAAGAAAGAAAGAAAGAAAGAAAGAAAGAAAGAAAGAAAGAAAGAAAGAAAGAAAGAAAGAAAACAAAGCGCCAGTTAAAATAGCATGTAACACAGAGGATCATCATGACAACTGAAGAAATCTAAGGTCCCTGTCTGGTTCAGGAGGATAAGATTCTGGTTCATCGCAGCTTTTGTTAATTCAAGTATCCCCATTAAAAATTAAGAGTAGGCCGGGCCTGGTGGTTCATGCCTATAATCCTAGCACTTTGGGAGGCTGAAGTGGGTGGATCACCTGAAGTCAGGAGTTCAAGACCAGCCTGACCCATATCATGGTGAAACCCCATCTTATTAAAAAAAAAAAAAAAAATTAAGAGTAGGCTGATCGCAGTGGCTCACCTCTATAATCTCAGCACTTTGGGAGGCCAAGGTGGGTGGACCACTTCAGGTCAGGAATTCAAGACCAGCCTGCCCAATATGGTGAAACCCTGCCTCCACTAAAAATACAAAAATTAGCCAGGCGTGGCAGCCTGCACCTGTAATCCCAGCTACTCAGGAGGCTGAGGCAGGAGAATTGCTTGAACCTGGGAGGCAGAGGTTGCAATAAGCCGAGATTGTGCCGCTGCACTCCAGCCTGGGCGACAGAGTAAGAGTCTGTCTCAAAAATAAAATAAACAAAATAAAAAATAGGAGTACAGGAGCTCTCCCTTATCCAGAGGGAATATGTTCTAAGGCCCCAGTGGATGCCTGAAACTGCAGACCGTCCTGAACCCTACTTATACTAGATTTTTTTCTATGCACATGTATACACCTATGATAAAGTTTAATTTATAAATTAGGAAGAGATTAACAACAACTAATAATAAAATAGAGCAATTATAAGCTGGGTGCGATGGCTCATGCCTGTAACCCCAGCACTTTAGGAGGCCAAGGTGGTAGATCACCTGAGGTCAGGAGTTCGAGACCAGCCTGGCCAACCTGGTGAAAACCCGCCTCTACTTCATATGTAAAAATACAAAAATTAGCCAGGTGTGGTGGTACTTGCCTGGACTCCCAGGTACTCAGGAAGCTGAGACAGGAAAAAGCTTGAACCCAGGAGGTGGATGTTGCAGTGAGCCGAGATCTCACCACTGCACTCCAGCCTGGGTGACAAAGAGCGAAGAAACTCCATCTTAAAAAAAAAATAGAGCAATTAAAAGAATAGACTGTAATACATGTTATGTGAATGTAGTCTTTCTCTCTCTCTCTCTCCCAAGATACTGTAACATTTTCAGACTAAACAACAGAAAACAAAACCTTAAATCAGGGGGCACTGCTGTCCTCCGAAAAGTTCGCACTTCTACGGCAGTGAGACAAATCTTCATCTTAAGTGAATTTATTTAAGCCACAAAAGCAAATTGGTTTAAAAAACACAATTCATAACTGATCATACAGGTGGTCTAGGGATGTGGCCTTGCTCGTGCAGGTGGTCTGTGAATGACTGAAGCTTGGAAACATTGCTGCAACAGATGTCACAGAACTTACTTTTAGTTGAAAGACATCAAATTTGTTTGAGTGTTTGGGATTTCTTTTTTTCCTTTGTAACCCTTTGAAAGCTATCTTCAGGCCGGGCATGGTGGCTCATGCCTGTCTGTAATCCCAGCACTTTGGGAGGCCGAGGTGGGTGGGTCACCTGAGGTCAGGAGTTTGAGATCATCCTGCCTGATGTGTTGAAGGCTCATCTCTACTAAAAATGCAAAAATTAGCTGGGCATAGTGGCAGGCACCTGTAATCCCAGCTACTGGGGAGTCTCAGGTAGGATAATTGTTTGAACCCAAGAGATGGAAGTTGCAGTGAGCCAAAATCGCGCCACTACACACCAGTCTGGGGGACACAGTGAGACTCTGTCTCAAAAAAAAAAAAGAAAAAATAGCTGGGCCTGGTGGCGCCTGTCATTCCAGCTACTTGGGAGGCTGAGGCAGGAGAAATCCATTGAACCTGGGAGGTGGAGGTTCCAGTGAGCAGAGATCGTGCCACTGCACTCCATCTTGGGTGACATAGTGAGACTTTGTCTCAAAAATAAAATAAAATACAAAAATTAGCTGGGCATGGTGGTGAATGACTATAATCCTAGCTACCTGGGAGGCTGAGACAGGCCGATCACTTGAACCAAGGAGGTGGGGGTTGCAATGAGCCAAGATCACACCAGTGCACTCCAGCGTAGGCAACAAGAGTGAGACTCTATCTCAAAAGAAGAAGAAGAAAATGAAGAAAAGAAACCTATCTTCAGACCCTTATCCACGTATGCTTTGAGCATGCATAATTACATCTTTTAGATTTTCAAATGACTCCAGATTCTGTGGGTGGTATTTAAAATGAAGTCGCCGCTTAGTATCTGGAGATCATCTGTTTTCTTAAACCAAATGTGCAGCTGAGGACTTCTGCTTTGGCGCTGTTCTGTTCCTGGTGTCACCAATCGTGGTTTTAAATGAACACAGGCAAGAAGGCCTGGAACCCAGGGGACCTCACTCAGCCCAGCTGAGCCCAGACACTACCAGAAATTCACGACAACACCACTTCTGAGGCTTGCCAAAATAAATACGAAGCTCCTCACACAGCCCAGGAGGTGCGACTGACAAGCAGCGTGTTTTTTCCTGTAGAATCGGAGTTAGAGGGGAACTGCCTTGTTCTCTGAAATCCTTAGTTGTGTGCGTGCACGTACACACACGCACATGCACGTACACGCACATACACACACACGTACATGCACATACACGCACACGCACACACACGTACACGCACATACACGCACGCATACACACAGCTCCAGCAAAGCCCGGTGCTGCCAATGGGGCAGTGCACATGTGCCATTTGGGGGGCATTTGTCCAGCCAGTCCTGGCCGAGAAGGCTCAGATCTAAAACCAAGACAGAGTGGGGTACCTGGGCAGAGTGGCTGGCATGCCACCCTCCCCTGAGTCTCTGGTGGCCTTATTTATTTATTTATTTATTTTAAGACGAAGTCTCCCTCATGATATCACCCAGGCTGGAGTGCAATGGCACTATCTGGGCATCTGGGCTCACTGCAACCTCTGCCTCCCTGGACCCAGCGATTCTCCTGCCTCAGTCCCCGAGTAGCTAAGATTACAAGCATGCACCACCATGCCTGGCTAAGTTTTGGATTTATAGTAGAGACAGGGGTTTCACAATGTTAACCAAGCTGAACTCGAACTCCAGACCTCGAGTGATCCGTGTGCGCTGGCCTCCCAGAGTGCTGAGATTACTTGTGTGAGCTGCTGTGCCCAGCCTGGCCAGCCTTATTTATTTTACATTTTGTTTATTATTTGGGAGTTCAGAGGAAATTACTTGACAAATCTGCATATTAAACAGAAACTTTTCACATTCAGCCACATTTAATCACCATCAAAATTTCCCTGCAGCTCTCTTCCCTGCGTCACCTGTTGTCGGAGTTTCTGAGTATGGCTAAAATCTGAATGTGACAGGCCTTCCCAGGTATCAGTAACTTACATACATTTCCAGATCCCCCTTAGCACCCGTGGTTCTCAGGAATTCTTCCAACCTTATGGAGAATAAATTGCTACCCCCTTTAGGTGACATGTGACTTGACTTCTTTCTGTTGCACAACCTCTTTTGCACAAACATGTCGAATTTGAATTTTCACAAATGAATTAGTCCCATTCAGTGGCTTATCAAGTCAGCTTTTAGTCCATGAAGGCCATTGTACTTTGATCAATGCATAGTATAAACCTTCTTTTTCTACTGGCCCACAGATTCTCATTAGTGAAGTGCTATTCTTTTTTCGTTGGGGCTAAAAATAAGAAAACTAGGGAGCCTCTCTTTTCTTTTTTCTTTTTTTTATTCTTGCAGAACCTCCACTCACTGCAATCTCCACCTCCCAGGTTCAAGTGATTCTCCTGCCTCAGCCTCCTGAGTAGCTGGGATTATAGGTGCCTACCACCATGCCCGGCTAATTTTTGTATTTTTAGCCGAGACAGGATTTCACCATGTTCGCCAGGCTGGTCTCAAACTCCTGACCTGAAGTGATCCACCCTCCTCAGCCTCCCAAAGTGCTGGGATTACAGGCGTCAGCCACTGCGCCCGGCTCCTCTGTTTTAACTATACTCTGCCCGACCCTACTGTGGCAGTTTGGGTAAGAAAGAAGAGAAAGAATTTGTAGGCTGGGCACGGTGGCTCAGGCCTGTAATCCCAGCACATAGGAAGGCAGAGGTAGGAGGGTCGCTTGAGCCCAGGAGTTCGAGACCAGCCTAGACAACATAGCAAGACCCTGTCTCTACAAAGGAAAAATTTAAAAAGTATCTGGGCATGGTGACACACACCTGTGGTCCCAGATACTTGAGAGGCTGAGGTGAGAGGATTGCCTGAGCCCAGGAGTTCAGGATCAGCCAGGGTAACATGGTGAGACTCCAACTCTATAAAATAGGCTGGGCACAGTGGTTCACACCTGTAATCCCAGCACTTTGGGAGGCCGAGGCGGGAGGATCACTTGAGCTCAGGAATTTGAGATCAGCCCGGGCAACATGGTGAAACCCTGTCTCTACTAAAAATACAAAAATTAGCTGGGTGTGGTGGCGCGCACCTGTAATCCCAGCTACTCAGAGCCTGAGGTGGGAGAATCAGTCAAACCTGGGAGGCGGAGGTTGCGGTGAGCTCAGGTTGCACTCCAGCCTGGGAGACAGAGTGAGACTCCATCTCAAAAAAAAAAAAAAAAAAGAAATAAAATTAGCACCTAAGCGTGCTTTTGTGCTATGGAGGGCAGATGCCATTGGCTGATGACAAGGGAGGTGGCTGTGACAGCACAGCACAGTTGCCGAAAGTGCCTGCATGAGGGTCCCTGTTGACGCCACGTGGCCACCTCCAGGGGACCAAACTGCCGGGAATATGGAGACAGGAATACCGAGAAGCCAGCACAGAGGCCTCACGACCTCTGCTCCCCAGCGCCTCCAGCTCTCGCTTTCCCAACAGCAGAGATGCACCTGGGAGAAGTAGCAGGGACACTTCTGAAACTGGAAAGGGTCCCTCGTCCCGCACAAAGGGCATGCCCTGGGGATGTGGCTTGCTTCTTCAGTGCCCTGCTGCTCAACCTGCAGCGGGGCATCCAGACAGGCAGGCTGAGGGGTCCGACCCCACCGCAGCGTCTGGGGGTGAATGTTTACAGCTCCCAAAGCCCCAGTGGGCATGTTTTACAGGGTGCCCTATAGGCAGCTTGTGTTAGCCAGCTCAATTCAAGCCTTTACCTTGCTGTAAGGACAGGGGTCTTTCTGCATCCGAGCGCCTGCCTTGGTGGACCGGAAGGATCACATCTGGGCCTGCAGAATGAGTGCAAAGTTTCATTGAGTGGAAGCGGTTTTATTAAGCCAGAAGGGAGATGGTCTTTCCCTGGAGTTGGGTGTCTCAGTGGCCCCAGCTCTCCTCTGCCCTGGCCAAACTCCACCTGGTCCGCCGGTAGATGGGTCTATGGGTCAGTGGTCTGCCAGCGTGCCAGCGTGCCAGCATCTGTCAGGGTGCTCTCCTGCCAGCGCGCTCCTCTCGACGACCAGTCGCTCGCATCTTCTTCCTCCATTATGCTCTTCTCCACCTCTGGCCATCTGTGTGTCTGCCTGATGTCAGGTTTCTAGAGGCCCAGGATGAGGGCATGGTGGGCCAGGGTGGTCTTGGAAAATGAAACACTGGAGTAGGTAATGCCTGTCCTCACCTAGGTCTGCGGGGGTGGGGCCCTAGCCAGGGACCCGCCCTTCCCTCCTGCCTTCTGTATCATTTCAAGGGGCCACACTTTTCCCTTCCCGGTACTCCAGCCTCATTCCCACTGGAGAAGTGGCAAATGTGGCCGTGGCCTGGGTGGCTGGCTGCAGCGTTCACAGCTGCCAGTACTAGCTGCACATCTTCTTCATAACTTTGCAAGGAAGCATTCCTGGGTTGGTGAATTTTTTGTTGTTGTTGCTTTTTTGAGACAGAGTCTCACTCTGTTACGCAGGCTAGAGTGCAGTGGTGCAATCTCGGCCCACTTCCACCTTTGCCTCCTGGGTGCAAGCAATTCTCCTGCTTCAGCTTCCCGAATAGCTGGGAATCCAGGCGCCTGCCACCACGCCTGGCTAATTTTTGTGTTTTTAGTGAAGATGGGGTTTTACCATGTTGCCTAGACTGGTCTTGAACTCCTGACCTCAGGTGATCCAACCACCTCGGCCTTCCAAAGTGCTGGGATTACAGGCCTGAGCCACCACGCCCCACCCATTCCTGATGTTTTGTTGGCTGAGGTTAAAAATCAATCTTAAGAAGCAACAATCTGCTTTCCAAGCTGCATATATATATGTATATATGAAGTAACAGAACCCAGCCGCTCTGAAGAGCGCTCCGCTCGTGCATGCCCATTCTCGGGGTTCCTGGGTTTGAGCCGAGCCTCCCTGGGATGGGAGATTGGCAGCTTGGAGCCCTGGGGGACGGGCCATTCGGCATCTTTACTTTAATTACTTCCACGCACCATATGTATCCGAGGACCGCGTAAACAACAGCCCAAAACACCAGGAGGGAGGACTGCACTTCTCGCGGGGAGCTTCTGCGGAACGTGGGAAAAATGCCAGCAAAACTCAAGAGCCAAGCGCGGCGCCCGCCCCTGGCTCGAGGCCAAGTGGAAGCCGGGGAGCGCGCGCTCACGTGCCCCCAAAGAACTGCTCACTTCTTGGGGAGACCTGGGTCGGGGAGCTACCACCCAGCTCTGTCGGGACAGGCACAGACCCATCTCTAGTATGGAGATGACAAGCATTAGAATTCGGCGAGGCCAGGGTGGGGAACGGCTTCTGAGAATTTAGAGGCAGTTTTGGAAGATGAGGAAGTTAGAAGAAAACAGGACCCTTGACCCAAACTTCAAAAAAAAAAGTTATGTATTTTATTTATTTTTTTATTTATTGAGACAAAGTCTCGCTCTGTCTCCCAGCCTGGAGTGCCTGGCACGATCCCGGCTCACTGCAACCTCCACCTCCCAGGTGCAAGAGATTCTCTTTCCTCAGCCTCCCAAGTAACTGAGACTACAGGTGCTCGCCACTAACCTGGCTAATTTTTGCATTTTTAGTAGAGATGGAGTTTCACCATGTTGGCCAGGTCGGTCTCGAACTCCTGACCTAGTGATTCACGGCCTCAGCCTCCCAAAGTGCTGGGATTACAGATATGAGCCACCGTGCCCAGCACCTAACTTCACTTTAAAAATACTACTTTTCTGGCCGGGAACAGTGACTCACACCTGTAATCCCAGCCCTTTGGGAGGCTGAGGCGAGCAGGTCATGAGATCAGGAGATCGAGACCATCCTGGCTAACATGGTAAAACCCCGTGTCTACCAAAAAATACAAAAAAATTAGCTGAGTGTGGTGGCACGTGCCTGTAGTCCCAACTACTTGGGAGACTGAGGCAGGAGAGTCACTTAAGCCTGGTAGGCAGAGGTTGCAGTGAGCTGAGATCACACCATTGCACTCCAGCCTGTGCAACAAGAATGAAACTCCGTCTCAAAACAAAGAAAAAGAAACAACTTTTCTTCATAAACAATAACCACGTTACATGAGTCTGTGTTTAACTCTCTAGTCTGGGCTTCAGCCTCGGTGGCAGATGTCTTGTGTATCACATCTAAGAAGCTGCTGTTACTCCATAAATATTTATGGGCAGCAGTAATCCTCCGACATTACGAGGATTTCTGTACTCATTTTATGACCCTGGTCAGTGTTCTGTGCTGGGTTAGAAGTCATTTCACCAAAGTGTTTCTAACATTCCAGAAACCCCTCTCCTCACCCTCATCTCTGAATGAAGAGCGGGGTTACAACCAGCGAGGGTCAGTCAAAGTGTTTAAACCCCTCCAACGACGGGCAGCTGGGCCAGATGGTGCCGGCAACACTGCTAATACAGCCGTGTTGGTCTGGTGCCTGGTTCAAAGGTATCTGGTGGGCCTTGCTTTGTTGGTGAGTGAGATTTTCACGAGAAAGCATGGGATTTCTAGCTCCAGCCAACTTGGCCCTAAATCTAAGACTGTAGGAAAAAATCTGCTGTTTATATGGTCTTACTCTGTCTTAAAGGAATTTATGTATTCACTTAAAGTTTAGCTATTTATTTATTTTATTATTTGTTATTATTATTTTGAGACAGAGTCTTGCTCTGTTGCCGAGGCTGGAGTGCAGTGGCACGATCTCAGCTCACTGCAGCCTCCGCCTCCTGAGTTCAAGCGGTTCTCCTGCCTCAGCCTCCCGAGTGGCTAGAATGACAGGCGCCCACCACCTCATCCGGCGAATTTTTTGTATTTTTAGTAGAGATGGGGTTTTTACCATGTTGGGCAGGCTGGTCTCAAACTCCTGACCTCAAGTGATCCGACCGACTCGGCTTCCCAAAGTGATGGGATTACAGGCATGAGCCACCACGCCTGCCTTAGCCATTTCTTTAAAACGATCAGTGTGCATGTTCTCTGCAAGCTAGGAGGTCTCTCCTTTATTTTTCATCTATTGGTGTGAGAATTGTTAATTTAGTGGTTAATTTAATGACTATCAATTGGCTAGGGGAACAGGACAAAGTTTCCAATCCCATGGAACTTAACATTTTAGGGGAGAGAGACAGAAAATAAAAATAGTCACTTAAATAGAGAGGAAAATACCAAACAGTAAAAAGTACAAAGAAAATTAAAAGAAGAGATTCAAAAAAGAGAGTGGCTCTGAGATATTGGGGGGGCAAGTGAAGCCCCCCCCCCCGGGGGGAGGGGTTAACCTGACATCCGCCCCAGGAGGGAGCCAGGCAGGCCAGAAAAGAGAGCTCAGGTCTCGAATCACTGATTTAAGGCTGGGTGTGGTGGCTCATGCCTGTGATCCCAGCGCTCTGGGAGGCGGGAGGATCGCTTGAGCCCAGGAGTTCCAAACTAGCCTGAGGAACGCAGCAGGACCCAGTCTCTACCAAAAAAAAAAAAAAAAAAAAGAATTAGCCAGGCATGGTGGTATGTACCTGCAGTCCCAGCTACTGAGGAGGCTGAGGCGGGAGGATATCCTGGGCTCAAGAAGTTGAGGCTGCAGTGAGCTGTGGTTGCACCACTGCCCTGCACTCCAGCCTGGGAAAAAGAGTGAGACCGTGTCTCAAAAAAAAAAAAGGCAAAAAACCAAAATCTCTGATGTGAACACAGTTTGTGAATCATAAAGGACTCCACAGCCTTCTGCATTCCCCCAACCTGCCTCTCTTCATCCATTCTCTAGCCCTGGAAGGTAAATCCTGGAAATGCTGACCACAGTCTAATCCCCTCCATCCTGCAACGTGTATGTGTTTGTGTGTGTATGTGTGTGTGTGACAAAGTCTTGCAGAGGCTGGAGTGCAGTGGCACAATCACAGATCATCACTGCAGCCTCAACCTCCTGGGCTCAAGTGATCCTCCCACCTCAGCCTCCTAAGGAGCTGGGACCACAGATGTTCACCACCGTGCCCAGCTAATTTTTTTTATTTTTTGTGGGGATGAGGTCTCTCTACGTTGCCCAGGCTGGCCTTGAGCTCCTGGGCTCAAGCAATCCTCCTGACTCAACTGCCCAAAGGCTGACAAGTGTGAGCCACCATGCCTGGCCCCAAATCCCTTTACAGCATGTAGGAAATAGTAACCAGACACCAGGCTGGACCCTGGATCTGGTAATAAAATCAAAGAAGGGCCGGGCGCGGTGGCTCAAGCCTGTAATCCCAGCACTTTGGGAGGCCGAGGCGGGTGGATCACGAGGTCAAGAGATCGAGACCAACGTGGTCAACATGGTGAAACCCCGTCTCTACTAAAAATACAAAAAATTAGCTGGGCATGGTGGCGCGTGCCTGTAGTCCCAGCTACTCAGGAGGCTGAGGCAGGAGAATTGCCTGAACCCAGGAGGCGGAGGTTGCGGTGAGCCGAGATCGTGCCATTGCACTCCAGCCTGGGTAACAAGAGCGAAACTCCGTCTCAAAAATAAATAAATAAAAATAAATAAAATGAAATCAAAGAAGGCGTCGCGGGCTGCAGGGAAGGTGAAGTTCCTCCAGTTGGGAGGATGATCTGGACAGTCCATGCGCCAGGAAGCAGCACTCTTTGGGGTCAGACAGCCTGAAGTGGAATTCCCACTCCACTCTTCCCAGTCCAGACACTTTGGGCATGGTCCCTTGAAGCTTTGAGCCTCGTGTCTGTGACCATCACCCACACTCACCTGCAGGGTCACTGTGAAGACCGGACAAGCACAGGGGCACAGGGGCAAGGTAGGAAGTGTTAGTTTTTCGTTTTGTTTTGAGACAGAGTCTTGCTCTGTTACCCAGGCTGGAGTGCAATGGCACCATCTCGACTCACTGCAACCTCCACCTCCCAGGTTCAAGCGATTCTGCTGTCTCAGCCTCCCAAGTAGCTGGGATTACAGGCACCACCACCACACCCGGCTAATTTTTGTCTTTTAGTAGAGACGGGGTTTCACCATATTGGCCAGGATGGTCTCGAACTTCTGACCTCAGGTGATCCGCCCACCTCTGCCTCCCAACGTACTGGGATTACAGGCATGAGCCACTGTGCCCAGCCAGTAGAAACTGCTTTTATCAGTGAAGAGCCCAATACTTAAATAAACAGCTCCCCAAGCAGACAGATTTATTCCCCAACAAAAAGACCGCTGATCTCAGCTGAATACCTGCCTCCAGGAATTAGTAAACTCCACAACCCCCTGTACCTTAGCACACCCCCTCGGGGAACAGGGGAGAACTTGGGAGCCCAGGCCGTCCGGAGCATCGCTGTCCTCTGCAGAAAGCTGCATCTGTGTGTCCCTGGGACACCTGCTGCGTTCAAGGACATGCTCCCGGGATTCTGCGAGGTTCAATCACCCTCTCTGCATTTCCAAAATTGAAATAAAGGAAACTGACTAGATAAAAGGTTTTTCTAAATGACCTCTCCACAGCCAATCCAGTTCCTGAAGGAAATGTCTAAGTTGTGTCGTCCAAACCAGCACAACATGATTTTTTTTTTTTTTTTTTTTTTTTGAGACGGAGTTTCGCTCTTGTTACCCAGGCTGGAGTGCAATGGCGCGATCTCGGCTCACCGCAACCTCCGCCTCCTGGGCTCAGGCGATTCTCCTGCCTCAGCCTCCTGAGTAGCGGGGATTACAGGCACACGCCACCACGCCCAGCTAGTTTTTTGTATTTTTAGTAGAGACGGGGTTTCACCATGTTGACCAGGATGGTCTCGATCTCTCGACCTCGTGATCCACCCGCCTCGGCCTCCCAAAGTGCTGGGATTACAGGCTTGAGCCACCGCGCCCGGCCACAACATGGTTTTTAAATGTCAAGCTCTGGCCTGGGATCACAGGTGCTCATGCCTGTAATCCCACTACTTTGGGAGGATCACCTGAGGTCAGGAATTCAAGACCAGCCCGGCCAACACGGTGAAACCTCATCTCCTCAAAAATGCCAAAATTTGCTGGGCATGATGGCAGGTACCTGTAATCCCAGCTACTTGAGGGGCTGAGGTGGGAGAATTGCTTGAACCTGGGAGGTGGAGGTTGCAGTGAGCCGAGATGGTGCCATTGCACTCCAGCCTGGGTGACAGAGACTCCATCTCAAATAATAATGATACATTTAAAGCTCTGAGCAGCACCGGTTTCCTGAGCCTTGCTGGAGCAGGAGTACTTGGAGCCTGAGAGATACCTGTGAGGCCGAGAATGTCTGGGAGGCGGAGGGCTTCCGTGCCGCGCTGGGCACCACTCTGCCAGCAGAGGCCAATGGTGAGCAAACAGTGCCACCCCCTGGCACCCAGCTCAGAGACACTCATAAACAGGCTCTGCAAAGCCAGGGTGTCCTGAGACAGGCAGGTGAACGGACGTCCTGGTGCAGCTGAGTTCCCATGCAATGTCCCAGAGCGGGGCTCGTCCTGGGAGACCGCTGCCCTGGGGTCAAGCCCACTCTCTCTACAGCTAGTACAGATTCGATGGCGCCGGCACCGCCCTGCCCAGAGGCTGCAGGTAGGAACTGCCCGGCCCCTTCACAATCACCCTCTGAGGCAGCCACACTTACCTCCATCTGTCTTCTTCAGACCAGGAAACCAGCAGACGGGCCCACACAGCTGGGAAGCAGCGGAGTCTGCAGACAGCGACAGCATGCCTCACAGCAGCACCCGCTCCCTGACTTCAGGGCAACAGAGCTCTCGGATGGAGACCCACGTGGGAAGAGCCACTGCCTGAGAAAAGCCAAGTGCGGCTGCGTAGGGCCCCTCAGGTGTGTGGACAACCGGACCGAGGTGCCAGGTGCGGAGGGTGACTCACTCACTGTTCACACATTCACCCACCCACCGACAGCGCCCGCGGCCTCCACACAGGCTTTGCTGTAGGCACTGGAGCTGTGGTGGCCTCAGGGGTGGGTGTGTGTGTGTGTGTGTGTGTGTGTGTGTGTGTGTTGAGATGGAGTCTCCCTCTGTCGCCCAGGCTGGAGTGCAATGGCACGATCTCAGCTGACTGCAACCTCCGCCTCCTAGGTTCAAGTGATTCTCCTGCCCCAGCCTCCCATGTAGCTGGGATTACAGGCACCCACCACCATGCCTGGCTAATTTTGTATTTTTTTTAGTAGAGACGGGGTTTCACCATGTTGGTCAGGCTGGTCTTGAACTCCTGAGCTCCAGTGATCCTTTTGCCTCGGCCTCCCAAAGGGCTGGAATTACAGGTATGAGCCAACCACACCCGGCCTGTTTTGGGTTTTGTATTTTAGTGAGGAGGGGACAGGGTCTTGCTCTGTTGCCCAGTGTAGAGTGCAGTGGTGCCACCATATCAGTATCTCACTGCAGCCTGTATGTACCTCCAGAGTTCAAGCAATCCTCCCATCTCAGCCTCCTGAGCAGCTGGGACCACAGGCAAGAGCCACCACGCTCAGCTAATTTTTTTAATTTTTTTTTTTTTTTTGAGACAGAGTTTCGCTCTTGCTACCCAGGCTGGAGTGCAATGGCGCGATCTCAGCTCACCGCAACCTCCGCCTCCTGGGTTCAGGCAATTCTCCTGCCTCAGCCTCCTGAGTAGCTGGGATTACAGGCACGCGCCACCATGCCCAGCTAATTTTTTGTATTTTTAGTAGAGACGGGGTTTCACTATGTTGACTAGGATGGTCTCGATCTCTTGACCTCGTGATCCACCCGCCTCAGCCTCCCAAAGTGCTGGGATTACAGGCGTGAGCCACCGCACCCGGCTTAGCTAATTTTTAAATATTTTATAGACATGGGGTCTCTATCTATTGGCCAGGCTGGTCTCAAGCAATCCTCCCACATTGGCTTCCCACAGTGCTGGGGTTTAGGTTTGGGCCCATGAGCCCTGCAGCCTCAGTTCCATTTGTTCTGGTGCCTCTCCACTCTCCAGGTGGCTGAGGGTCGCTGCTGATGCCACCCTGTTGCCTCTGGACTGCCCCACACTAGTAAACGACTCCCCACCTTCAACTCCCTTGGTCACACAACCTGAAGGTGACTCCATTTTCCTGTTTAGACTCTGACTACCATGAAGCCACAGGAAGCTTTAAACGAGCAAATTATATCACATAATTCTGTTTTTGAAAGAAATGACTCTGGCCGTTGTATTAAGGAAGGATGTTACCGGGGTAAAGCCAGAGGCAGGAAGTCCAACTGGGAAGTGTTATGGCCGTCCTGGGGAGCAAGGACGCGGCCTGGAGCAGGGCGGCTGCGGTGACAGGGACAGAGACTAGAAGGCACGTTGGGAGATGTGTGGGGATCATCAACAGCAGGGATACCCAAACTTTTTGGCACCAGGGACCAGTTTCATGGAAGACAATTTTTCTGTGGACAGTGGGGGTGGGGGCGGTTTGGGGATGGTTCAAGCGCGTCACATTTATTGTACACTTTATTTCTATTATGATTACACTGTAACATGTAATGAAGTAATTCTACAACTCTCCATTACGTAGAATCAGGGGGAGCCCTGAACTTGTTTTCCTGCAACTAGGTGGTCCCATCTGGGGGTCACGGGAGACGGCAACAGATCGTAAGGCTTTAGATTCTCACAAGGAGGGCATGACCTAGATCCCTGGCATGCGCAGTTCACAGTAGGGTTCTGCTATGAGAATCTAACGCCACTGCTGATCTGACAGGAGGCAGGGCTCAGGCAGTAACGTCAGCAATGGGGAGTGGCTATAAATACGGATGAAGTGGCCAGGTGCCTGACTCACACCTGTAATCCCAGCACTTGGGGGGCTGAGATGGGTGGATCACCTGCAGTCAGGAGTTCAAGACAGCCTGGGCAACATGGTGAAATCCCGTCTCTGCTAAAAAGACAAAAATTAGCCAGGCATAGTGATGCATACCTGTCATCCCAGCTACTTGGGAGGCTGAGGCAGGAGAATCGCTTGAACCCAGGAGGTGCAGGTTGCAGTGAGCCTAGATCGTGCCACTGCACTCCAGCCTGGGCGGCAGAGTGAGACTCCGTCTCAAAGAAAAAAACACAGATGTAGCTTTGCCTGCCTGCCGCTCATCTGGAGTGCCGCCCCGTTCCTAACAGGTCTCGCAGGAGGACTGGTCTGCGGCATGGTGGTTGGGGACCCCTGGTCAACAGGACACAGTGATGGATGGGATTGGGGGTTAGGAAGGAAGCGAGGTGTCCGTGTCTCCTGGGTGTTGGCCGAGGTGGCTGCAGGAAGCAGCTCTGGCTCTGTTCCAGGCTTGCTTTGTCTGAGTTCCAGAGAGCAGCCAGGCACTCACAGCAGCCACTGCCCAACGGGGAAGGAAGGCAGGAGGCTGCGTCCCAATTTTGTCTGGGACTAAAGTTAATCCCCCTCCTTGAAATACACTTCTGAATTTTTTTTTTTTTTTTTTAATGCGGAGTCTCAAATCCGTCACCAGGCTGGAGTACAGTGGCACAATCTCAGCTCACTGCAATCTCCGCCTCCTGGGTTCAAGTGATTCTCCTGCCTCAGCCTCCCCAGTAGATGGGATTACAGGCGCCTGCCATCAAGCCCAGCTAATTTTTGTATTTTTAGTAGAGATTGTGTTTCACCATGTTGGCCAGGCTGGTCTCGATCTCTTGACCTTGCGATCCACCCGCCTCAGCCTCCCAAAGTGCTGGGATTATAGGCATGAGCCACTGTGTCCAGCGACACTTCTGAATTTTATGGGGAGGATCCCTCCTTTTCAAAAAGCTCAACCCCTAAGTTGGCATGGGAATGTTCCAGAAGGCAGAGATGGTTATTTCCTGTGTGCCAATGCATCTCAAGTTTGCTCAGGCAGCAGAGCCTTCAGAGGCCATCAGGGTTTTGTTGGACATTTAGAACTATGCATACATTTGACTCCCTCCCTAATAAACTGCACCAGGGACAATTTGCATGTAGTTCTCTGCGCCTAAAAATTCACTCTAAAAATGTAATATTTAAAATATTAAACCCCATTTCACCAGACAGAAATACATTTCCTAAGTCTACTTACTAAATCCAACTTGCAGGATCTCTCATGGCAAAGCCCTGCTGGTGGTGGACAGCTGAGCAACCATGTGCCCTCGTGGTCAGCAGGTGGCAGTCCTGGGTACCCAAAATCTGAGAAAGCTTCAAGAAAAACCTTACGCGGAGCACATTCCTTAGTTAACTTAGCCTCCTTCCCCTAAGACCACTTTCTTCTTATTATTATTCTGTTTTTGGAGACAGGGTCTCTCTCTTTTGCCCAGGCTGCAGGGCAGTTGTGTGATCTCAGCTCACTGCAGCCTCAACCTCCCCACGCTCAAGCAATCCTCCAGCCTCAGCCTCCTGGGGAGCTGGGACCACAGGGATGTGCCATCACGCCCAACTAGTATTTTTGTACTTTTTGTGTATTTGACAGAGTCTCTCCATGTTTCCCAGGCTGGTCTTGAACTCCTGGCCTCAAGCAGTCCTCCCACCTTGGCCTCCCAAAGTGCTGAGATCGCAGGCATGAGCCACTGTGCCTGGCTGAGACCGTTTTCTTGCTTTGTTACAGGATTCCCTGGCATGGGGGTTGGGGGCCCCTGGTCAGCAGGACGCGGTGATGGATGGGATTTGTTACAGGATCCCCTGGGTCCCCAAACCCCAGCATTAAAGAGCTGGTTATAGACAGCCCATCTAGCCAGGTGCCTCATGGCCAGTGGAGGAGGTGAGGTTGCAGACTGAGAAGGCCTTGCCCAGGCTTTTTTATTATTGCTGTTATTTGTAGAAATGGGGTCTTCCTATGTTACCCAGGCTGGTCTCACACTCCTGGGCTCAAACAGTTCTCCCGCCCTGGTAGGAGAAGGGTTAGACTTAAGGTTAGGGTTAGGATTAGGTTTATGGGAAGCAATGCCATCGTTTTAGTCTAGAAAGTCACAGCAGATAAATCACTTTAATTTACAGAATGTGGTTAGATGCATGCTTCTTTCTTTCTAGTCAAAGAAAAGTAGGCTAGAGCTTTTGCCAGAGAAAAAAGGTTACCCCTGGCACTCCTGGAATCCTGGGCAGACCAGGAACAGTGCTCATGCCTGTAACCCCAGCACCTTGTGAGGCCAATAACAGGAGGATCCCTTGAGCCAGGAGTTCAAGACCAGCCTGGGAAACATAGACAGACCCCTCTTTTCTACAAAAAAATTGAAAAATTAGCTGGGCATGGTGGCTCACGCCTCTGAGCCACCATGTATTTGACAGCTACTCAGGAGGCTGAGGTGGGAGGACTGCTTGAACTTGGACATGGAAGCTGCAGTCAGCTATTAATACAATCGCACCACTGCACTCTAGCCTGGGCAACAGAGGAAGACCCTGTCTAGAAAAATGAAAACAAAAACAGATAGACTCAAAGACTCACTAATTCAAATTCAAATCTTCTCAAAAGAAAAGATAGACTTCTTTTTGGGGTGGGGCGGGGAACAGAATCTTTCTCCTTTGCCCAGGCTGGAGTCCCATGCTCGATCTCAGCTCACTGCAACCTCCGCCTCCTGGATTCAAGTGATTCTCCTGCCTCAGCCTCCCAAGTAGTTGGGATTACAGGGGCCTGCCACCACACCCAGCTAGTTTTTTTGTATTCTTAGTAGAGATGGGGTTTCACCATGCTGGCCAGGCTGTTCTCAAACTCCTGACCTCAGGTGATCCGCCTGCCTCTGCCTCCCAAAGTGCTGGGATTACAGACGTGAGCCACCGCGCCCGGGGCCGTGACCTGTATTTCTACATAGTTGTCATTTCAGAAATGTTGTAGATATGGAATCCCATGGGCTGCAGCCTCTGGAGTTGACTTTTTCTCATCCAGCACAGTTCTCTGGAGATTAACCCCAAGTTGTGAGTATCAACAGTCCCTTCCTCTTTCTTGCTAAACAGATTCCATCTGATGAGATTTTAAAAGAGAACAGTTTTAAAGACCACGTGCCACTTCTCAGATGAAGGGAGATTCGCCCTGCTGGGATCTGTAGCACTCAAAAACACATTCTCGCATATCATCAGAATCTTTAAAATGCCTAAAAATTCTACTTGCTTGTCTCTTTTTTAAGGAACTAACTTAATCCCTTTTTTTTTTTTTTTTTCTAAGATGGAGTCTGGTTCTGTCACCCAGGCTGGAGTACAATGGCATGACCTCGGCTCACTGCTACCTCTGCCTCCCTGGTTCCAGTGATTCTCGCGCCTCAGCCTCCCAAGTAGCTGGGACTACAGGTGACCATCACCACACCTGGCTAATTTTTGTATTTTTAGGAGAGACAGGGTTTCACCATGTTGGCCAGGCTGGTTTCAAACTCCTGACCTCAGGTGACCCACCTGCCTGGGCCTCCCAAAGTGCTGGGCTTCCAGGTGTGAGCCACTGTCCTGGCCAGGAGCTAACTTAATCGTGATTATGTAAAAATTCAGCCCAATTTATTGCCTCTTATTTCACTGCAATTAAATAATCTCCACCACATATATTAGAAGTTATAGAAGTCATTTATTGTTCCTCTTTAAAGTTATTTATGCGTAGAATATAACCTACATCTTATTTCTATTTTATTTTCTTTCCCTCTCGGTTAACATGCCATCTATTCGTCTCTTCCGTTGGCTTGCTTTTTAATTGTGCTACTGCTACAATATATAGTCTTTATTGTATTAGTTTACGCCTTATATTAAATTATGTTCATATAAGATTTGCAAGAAAAACAGCTTTTCAGCTTACTCAGGAATTTGGGAGACTTAATTTTGGTCGGCTGATTCTCTAGAAAGAAATTACAGTGTGAAAGACAGAGTGCTGGGGAGGGAAGGGGGTTTCTGGGGCTACACAGCAGATACGAAAGTGACCTCAGCCTCGGGCTTCTCTCAAGGTGAAAGGCACCTGGAGGCATTTTCATTCAACACTTTCTCTTTTGTTTTGCTTGACTTTTTGAGACAGGTCTCATTCTGTCACTCAGGCTGGAGCACCGTGGTTCAATCATAGCTCACTGCAGCTTTGACCTCCTGGGTTCATGTGATCCCCCCACCTCAGCCTCCGAAGTAGCTGGGATTACAGGCGTGTACCCTATGCCCAGTTAGTTTTTGTGTTTTTATTAGAGAGAGATGGGGTTTCACCATCTCGGCCGGGCTAGTCTTGAACTCTGGACCTCATGATCCACCTGCCTCAGCCTCCCAAAGTGCTGGGATTACAGGCATGAGCCACCGTGCCAGGCAGCAATTTTTTTTTTTTAATCATCCGGGCCTGGTGGCATGCACCTGTGGTCCCAGCTACTCAGCAGGCTGAGGTGGGAGGATCGCTTGAACCCAGGAAGTTGGGGCTGCAGTGAGCTATGATTGCACCACTGCACTCCAGCCTGGGCAACCAAGTGAGAACTTGTCTCTACAAAAAAAAAGTAAGAGACAAAAAACAAACAAACAAACAAACAAACAAACAAGGAAGCAGCCCAGATGTCCATCACAGAATGGGTGAGTTCTGAAATGTACTCATCATGGAATACTACACAATATGGAAGTAAACTGTGCTGCACACGGCACACAGCTGAACCTCACAGAACCCGAGGCCAGGCACAGTGGCTCAAGCCTGAAATCCCAGCACTTTGGGAGGCTGAAGCAGGTAGATCACCTGAGGTCAGGAGTTGAGACCAGCCTGGCTAACATGGTGAAACCCCGTCTCTACTAAAAATACAAAGATTAGCTGGGCATGGTAGCACGCATCTATAATCCCAAATACCCTGGAGGCTGAGGCAGGAGAATCACTTGTACACAGGAGGCAGAGATTGCAGTGAGCCAAGACTGTGCCACTGCACTCCAGCCTGGGAGACAGAGTGAGACTCCGTCTCAAAAAAAATAAATAAATAAACAAAAATTCACTAAGCTGGCCAGATGTGGTGGCAGGAACCTATAGTCCCAGTTTCTCGGGAGGCTGAGGCAGGAGGGTTGCTTGAGCCCAGGAAGCTGAGGCTACAGTAAGCCATGTTCACACCACTGCACTCCAGCCTGGGTGACACAGTCAGCTTCTGTGTCAAAAAATAAACAAATAGGCCAGGGACGGTGGCTCATGTCTATAATCCCAGCACTTTGGGAGTCCAAGGTGGGCGGATCACAAGGTCAGGAGTTTGAGACCAGCCTGGCCAATACGGTGAAACCCCATCTCTACTAAAAACACAAAAAAATCAGGCAGGCGCGGTGGTGTTCTCTTGCAGTCCCAGCTCCTCCTTGGGAGGCTGAGGCAGGAGAATCACTTGAACCCAGGAGGTGGAGGTTGCAGTGAGCTGAGATCGTGCCATTGCACTGCAGCCTGGGCGACAGAGCGAGACTCCATCTCAAAGAAAAAATAATAATAATAAATAAGCAAATAAAATAAAAATAAAAACTATAAAATTGTAAACAATTTTAGAAATGTACTAAGCTGTCTGTTTAAGGTCTGTTTACAGGACTGCATATGACAGGACTCAGTTTCAAAAGCCCTGTATTTTAAGGGTCTCACACCCAGGGGACCCTGGCCCAGAGGAAATGGGGGTGAGCATTTTATTTACTCCATGACAGGCCAGGGATCTCAGAAACTCCTCTCTAGGTTTTCCTGAGATGTCCGTCCTTTTTTTTTTTTTTTTTTTTTTTGGTTGGAGTGCGATGGCACAATCTCTGCTCACTGCAACCTCCCACTCCCGGGTTCAAGAGCAAGAGATTCTCCTGCCTCAGCCTCCTGAGTAGCTGGGATTGCAGGCGCCCACCACGACACCTGGCTAATTTTTGTATTTTTAGTAGAGATGGGGTTTCACCATGTTGGCCAGGCTGGTCTCAAACTCCCGACCTTGTGATTCACCCGCTTCGGCCTCCCAAAGTGCTGGGATTACAGGTATGAACCACCGCGCCCAGCCGAGATGTTTGTTCTTACTAACAGTGTCTCAGATGTGGGGCCAGTGTCAGCTCACAGCCCGCAGGCAGGAACCCCTCAGCACCTCATCCTGCCGAGGGCTTCCCTTCTTCACAGGCTGCTGGGGGGGTGGTGAGTGTACACAGCCCCCTGAAACCCCTGGCATCCTGCAAGGCTCTCCTGGGGGACCTGGTGCTCATGGCCCCTAGGCCCCCCTGAGCATCCACAGCCCACACTCAGCAGCCTGTGTGAATGCTGGCCTCCCGTGTGTGCCCGGAGGAGGGGCTGCTGAGCCCTCCCAAGGGGGATCCTGGGCTGGAGTCCGGTTTCTGAGGCTGAAAGGAAGGCGATTGGAAAGGCTTCAAACAAATAAAGCTTTTGGAAATGAGGCTATGAGGCTGCCCTCAGGAGCTACACACCCGACCTTCCGCATTTTCATAAATATCCCATGGGGTGAGCCACATGCCTTCGTGTCTCAACAAAGGATGGAAGCAGGCCCGGTCAGAGAGTCACAGAATGATCGAGGCAAGTGTCACTCAGGCCATGTAAAACAAGCCACAGATCGACACCTGTGATGCATCCCCATGAGCTGGCTTTACTGGAGTAAATGATAATAGAACTGTCTTACCTGGCCAGCAACTGGTGAATGGACAGACAAATGAGGAGTATTGTTCAGACATAAAAAGGAATAAGTAGCTGGGCATGGTGGTGCATGCCTGTCGTCCCAGCTATTCTGGAGGCTGAGGCGGGAGGAGTAATTGAACCCAGGAAGTGGAGGTTACAGCAAGCTGAGATTGCACTCCAGCTTGGGCGACAGAGTGAGACTCTGCCTCAAAAAACATGGGGGTGGGGGGGGGATGCAGCTAGGCACAGTGGCTCATGCCTGTAATCCCAGCACTTTGGGAGGCCGAGGCAGGAGGGTTGCTTGAGCCCAGGAGTTCGAGACCAGCCTGCACAACATGACAAAACCCTATCTCTACTAAAAATACAAAATTAGCCAGGTGTGGTGGCATGCGCCTATAGTCCCAGCTACTCAGAAGGCTGAGGCAGGAGAATTGCTTTGAACCCTGGAAGCAGAGATTGCAGTGAGCCAAGATCGAGCCACTGCACTCCAACCTGGGCAACAGAGCAAGACTCTATCCCCCGCCCCCAACCCCACCCCGCAAAAGGCTGTTTCGTAAAGATCTTTACAGAATTCATTCATTCAATCAGGCTTTGCTCTTGGTGCAGGCATGGGCTCAGAGCCAATGCCTCAGTGGTGAGCAGGGGCCCCAGCCTGGGATTCTCCACCTGCCGAGGTTTTTAAAATAAAGATGCCTGGATCTCACCCCCAGAGCCTGTGACTCTCAAGGCTGAGATGGGCGCGGGGAGCTGCCAGGACCAACCAGGTCTAGCATTTGAGTGAATGCCTGAGACAACCTCTAGCCAAGCTCATAAAAAGCCCAATTTTGGGCCAGGCACTGCGGCTCACACCTGTAATGCCAGCACTTTGGGAGGCCGAGGCAGGTGGATCACCTGAGGTCAGGAGTTCAAGACCAGCCTGGCCAACATGGCTAATCCCTAGTAAAAATCTCTAATAAAATACAAATCTCTAACACAAATACAAAATTAGCCAGGCGTGGTGGCAGGC
The DNA here is from genome assembly GCF_048565385.1 of Saimiri boliviensis. Classification (NCBI taxonomy): domain Eukaryota; kingdom Metazoa; phylum Chordata; class Mammalia; order Primates; family Cebidae; genus Saimiri; species Saimiri boliviensis. The sequence continues at coordinate 151,219,390 of NC_133449.1, read as the reverse complement.
ACCTGTAATCCCAGCTACTCGGGAGGATGAGGCAGGAGAATAATTTGAGCCCTAGAGCCAGAGGTTGCAGTGAGCTGAGATGGCACCACTACACTCCAGCCCGGACGACGGAGTGAAACTCCATCTCAAAAAAAAAAAAAGAAAGAAAGCTGGACTCTGGGCTTTGCACTATTGCCAGGAAAGGCAGGCACTCCACACCCTGACAGGAGGTGAAGTCCTTGTACCTCCCAGGTGCTCAGCTGAGCTGGACTCCGGTTCTCATGCCTCCAGGGCGGTGGGCCGCGGGAACAGGTGTCTTGCCGGCCTCTTGCCACTTGGTGGCAGCGTGTTGACCAAAGGTGAATTGGATCTTGTTAACGCTTTTCCCAGGAGCAAATCATAATGGAAAACCTTCAGCCAGGCGCAGTAGCTCAAGCCTCTAATCCCAGCACTTTCGGCGGCTGAGGTGGGAGGATCGCTTGAGCCCAGGAGTTTGAGACCAGCCTGGGCAACATAGTGAGATCCCTGTCTCTACAAAAAAGTACAAAAGAAAAAATTTGCCAGACATGGTGGTGTGTTCCCATGGGCTCAGCTACCCAGGAGGCTGAAGCAGGAGGATCACTTAAGCCCAGGAGGTGGAGGCTGCAGTGAGCCGAGATTGTAGCATTGCACTCCAGCCTGTGACAGAGCGAAATCCTGTCTCAAAACAGAAAAGAGAAGAAAGTCAACCTTTGTAAAGGAGAAAAGGACATAGTTGCTGGAGAACAAATCATTCGGGATTTATCCAGAAAGCTGTGGATCGGCAGTAGGCACGGGTCTGTGTCTGCAAGAGCCACGCGGCCAGGTGCCGAATGCGGAGGGTTCTGGGGCTCCCCGTGTCTGGGGGAGCTCGCAGCAGAGGTGATGCCTGTGTTGAGCTGGGTGAGAGACTGTGTGTAGAACCAAATGGACGCCACTCTCGCTCCAGAACTGGTCTTACAATTGCGTTCCCCATGCAGGTAGGAAAGGGGTTTCCTTCCTGCCTAAGCCTATTTGCCCAGGTTCAACAGGAGACAGGACTCACACTCTGAACACTCCAAATATTCTGAGCATGGCGTTTTTAGCCAGATGCATTCGCTCATTCAGAAAATATCCATTTATTTAGTTTATTTTTAGAAAGATAATTCTTTTCCTTTTTTTTTTTTTTTTTTTTTTTTTTTTTTTTTTTTTTGAGATGGAGTTTCACTCTGGTCGCCCAGGCTGGAGTGCAGAGGTGGAAACACAGCTCACCACAGCCTCAACCTCCCCAGACTCAGTGATCCTCCCACCTCAGCCTCCTGAGTAGTTGTGACCACAGGTACACACTGCGCCCAGCTAACTTATGTATTCTTTGTAGAGATGGGGATTTTGCTGTCTCTACAGCAGGATGGCCTAGAAGCCTTGGGCTCAAACAATCCACCCACCTCTAAAATGCCGGGGTGATAGGTGTGAGCCCCTGCACCAGCCAAGGGTTTTCTTTTTGAGATAATAAAAGTGTTCTGGGCCAGGTGCGGTGACTCACAGTGTAATCCCAGCACTTTGAGAGGTAAAGGCGGGTGGATCACTTGAGTCCAGGAGTTCAAAACCAGCCTGGCCAACATGGTGAAACCCTGTCTCTACTAAAAATACAAAACAATTAGCCAGGCATGGTGGCAGGCACCTGTAATCCCAGCTACTTGAGAGGCTGAGGCAGGAGAATCACTTGAACCTGGGAGGTAGGGGTTGCAGTGAGCTGAGATCGCATCACTGCACTCACACGGCCTGGGATACAGAGCAAGATTCCATCTCCAAAAAAAAAAAAAGTGTTCTAGAATTATACAGTGTTGACAGTGGCACTCACCCTAGTGAGGATACCCAAAATCACTGAATTATACACTAGGTTTGTGTGAATGACATCTCAATAAAGCTGCGACAAATGGATACACTCTGAACATTTCTTTCTTTCTTTTTTTTTTTTTTTTTTTTAATTCTGAGACGGAGTCTCGCTCAGTGGCCAGGCTGGAGTGCAGTGGCGGGATCTCGGCTCACTGCAGCCTCTGCCTCCTGGGTTCAAATGATTCTCCTGCCTCAGCTTCCCAAGTAGCTGAGACTTCAGGCATGTGCCACCATTCCCAGCTAATTTTTGTATTTTTGTAGAGACATTCGTTTCACCATGTGGCCAGGATGGTCTCAAGTGATCCACCTTCCTCGGTCTCCCAAAGTGCTGCGATTACAGGCAGGAGCCATGGAACCCAGCCTCATGGTTTTCATTTGAATTTCTCTGATGGTTAGTGACATTGAGCGTTATCCATATACCTTTTGCCCATTTGTATGCCTTCTTTGGAAAAATGTCTCTTCACATCCTTTGCCCACTTTGCCCCTCTCAGATTCAAGTGATTCTCCTGCCTCAGCCTCCTGAGTAGCTGGGACTGCAGGTGTGCAGCATCATGCCTGGCTACTTTTTGTATTTTTAGTAGAGGCGGGGTTTCACTATGTTGCCCAGGCGGGTCCTGAACTCCTGACTCAGGCGATCCACCTGCCTTGGCTTCCCAAAGTGCTGGGATCACAGACATCACAGGCGTGAGCCACTGCACCTGGCCTTTGTTTAATGCTGACTGCCCATCGCTGCTGCAGAGAAAAGCAACAGACTTTTGTGTCATAACTTTGCACCTGCATTTGCTCGTGAGTTCCAAAAGTTGGGTTTTTCTTTTCTTATTTTTTGGGGATTCTTTAGGATTTTCTGCAATCACGTCATCTGTGAACAAAGAAGTTTTATTTCTTCCTTCCCAATCTGTATCTGGTGATTTCCTTTTCTGTTCTTTTTGCTTTCCCTGGGACTGACTCCCAGTAAGAGGTAGGATGGCGTGGTGGGAGGGGATGGCCAGAGGGTATGGAAGGGGGTGGCGGGAGGTGGTGGTGGGTTGGGGAGGTGGGAAAGGGTGGTGGGAGGGGATAGGAGGGGGTGGCAGGAAGAGGTGGTGGGTTAGGGTGGGGGGGGGAGGTGGGAGGGGGATGGGAACGAGAGGTGGGAGGGGGTCGCCGGAGGGCATGGTAGGGTGGTGGTAGGGGCTGGTGGGTTAGGGTGGTGGGAGGGGAGTGGCGGGAGGGGGTGAAAGGGGGAGGTAGGAGGGGCTGGTGGATGGAGGTGGTGGGAGGGGGTGGCCAGAGGGGGCGGTGGGAGGGGAGTGGCTGGAGGGGACGTCCCTGCCTTTTCCTGATCACTGCTCCCTTCTGTCCCACCTGCTGGGCCCGAGCTGCTCCGGAACCATAAGCCCTGGCTCTGTAAGCCTCAGGCCTCCACACACTGTCTTCCTGCGGGCACTGCCCTGCCTGCCTGCCCCTAGACCGCCTCCCGCTGAGCCACCCAGTTCCTAAAGTCCTGCCTTCTCCCCGCCATGTGCCCTGGGGGTCCTCACTGATCCCAGATGAAGGCCCTGATGTCCCCAGAGGCTCTGTCTCCTTGAAGGACATTCACCAGTTGCCTCTCAAAGGACCAGACACATCTGTGGCCTGAGGCTTCCTCAACCAACTCTCCAAGACAGAGAAGTCCTTGCTCTTTCCAATGAAAAGAAAGAGAAAGGAGGGTTATTTCGACGTCGTGTCCACCCGTTCCTCATTGCCCAGGCTTCCTGTGTGACTAGGTATTGATGAAACAAGATCAATCCACCACGCGCACAAGTGAATCAGCGACCAAGCCCCCTGCTAGGCTGAGTGGACGGCACCGGAGGTGCCACTTCGCTTCCTCTGCAGTTCAAAGGGGCACTGCTTGAAGAAGACAGGGCTGGCCGGGCGCGGTGGCTCGCGCCTGTAATCCTAGCACTTTGGGAGGCCGAGGTGGGTGGATCACCTGAGCTCAGGATTTCAAGACCAGCCTGGCCATCATGATGAAACTCCATCTTTAAAAAAAAGAAAAGAAGAAGACAGGGCTTTGGAGGGCGGTATTTCTTCTTACCTCTGTTCCCGCTTCTTACCTTCAAAATAAATCCCTAAGTCCAGTATTAGCAATCTCTTCCTGGATGTAAGCCACACAAAGCACACTCATTTTCTGTCATAAATATAATATCTTTTAAAATCTCCAACGCAATGCATGGGCCTGTTTCTCCTCGTAAATCTAGGCTGCCTGTCTCTGATCAAATTCTGCTTTTCCAGCAGTTTTACGGCTAAGTCCTCCCACATAATTTGTAATCGTTTCTTTACAAAGGACATTAAGCTAATCATGATCCTGTGCTGAATTATGTGGCACTTACCACGTTCCTGTTTTTAGACGCCTCATCCCTTTCTAGTGGATTCTAAAAATATCGGTTAAGCCACCAACTAATTTCTAATCCTTGCTTCTATTAATATTGACTGTTCGTCTCTTAGCCTTTGTCCTTGGTTAAGCAATTCAAATCTTTTCCTGAAAATTTGATTGTTGACAATATGACCGGCTGTGGCTGAAACACCAGGCAGGAAGGGATTCTGGCTCCTGGGGGTCCCGAGACCAGCTTAGCCACAGAAAGCCCTGCAGGTAACTCCCACGTCACTCTCTCATTAGGCAAGAAACCAACGGTATCTTAACATATAGATTAAATTTTAAATTCTCCATCCTCAGCACCCTGCACAGTGAGACAGTTCTCCAGATTTTGAGGTTGGCTTAAAAGGCCCCCTAACAGTGAGGCTGCCTGGGCGGACCACTGAACCTGGAGCCGCATCTGTCAATGCAGACGGCTTCTCTGATGAGTGAGATTCGGCTGAGATCTGAAGGGGGTGGTGGGTGCTGTGGTCCACCCTCCAGAACCCTGCAAAACAGAGGCGCTCATTTCCCCAGGGGCCGCTCTCTGCAAGGGAACTTCCCACCACCCAAGGGGCCTCCTCACCCAGGGTCGCACAGACTCGTTACTAGGTGTTTGGACAATGCCCAGCCCTTGGCCTCAATTTGGGGGTTTAGTGAAGGGACAGCCCAGCTCCAGAGCCCCTGGGGTGCCCTCGGATGCCACTGGATTGTGTTCCTCTCTCCCTATCTCTCTCTGTCACCCAGGCTGGAGTGCAGTGGTGTGATCTCGGCTCACTGCAACCTCTGCCTACCGGATTCAAGCCATTCTCCCGCCTCAGCCTCCTGAGTAGCTGGGATTGTAGGTGCATGCCACCACGCCCGGCTAATTTTTTTTTTTTTTTTTTTTTTTTTTTTTTTTTTTTTTTTTTTTTTTTTGTATTTTTAGTAGAGATGGGGTTTTGCCATGTTGGCCAGGCTGATGTCAAACTCCTGATCTCAGGTGATCCACCCACCTCGGTCTCCCAAAGTGCTAGGATTACAGGCTTGAGCCACCACACCCAGCCCACTGGATTGCATTTCAGCTTCACCCTCTGCCTCCCAGCTTCCCGCAGGGCCTTCCAGGTGCTGCCCACGAATGCACCCCTCAGGAGGTCCCTGTGCGCCATGAGCCATCTAAGTCTGTTTCCAGGGAACCCAACCTACAGCAGTCAGTCCCAAAAAGCAGCCTCAGCAAGTGCTCTCTGCAGGGGAGGCTTAGAGCCGGGCCCCTGCCAGCCTGTATCAACGCCGGCCACCAGCACCCGTCTCCCATAGTTGTAGATTACATTCCGATAACCCCTCGAAGACAGTCTCGCTCTGTCACCCAGGCTGGAGCGCAGTGCTGCTCTCAGCTCACTGCAACCTCCACCTCCTGGGTTCAAGTGATTCTTCTGCCTCAGTCTCCCCAGCAGCTGGGACTACAGGCGCGTGCCGCCATGCCTGGCTAATTCTTTGTATTTTTAAAAATAGAGACGGGGTTTCACCATGTTAGCCAGTATGGCCTCAATCTCCTGACCTTCTGATCTACCCAGCTCGGCTTCCCAAAGTGCTGGGATTACAGGTATGAGCCACCGTGCTCAGCTGTGAAACCATTTTTAAGGCTTTTAATACCACCTGATTTCAAGGCTTAACATAAAGCTATAATAATCAGCATAGCGACGTTGGTGAAAGAACACAAATAGATCAATGGGACAGAAAGGAGAGCCCAGGAATCGGCCACACAAATACCATCCACTGATCCTTGACAAAGCAGCAAAAGCAAACGTAATGAAGGAAGGATAGTCTTTTCAACAAATGGTGTTGGGACGACTGAGCATGCATATACAAAAAGGAAAAAGAATGTAGGCCAGGTGCGCTGGCTCACAGCTGTGATCCCAGCACTGTGGGAGGCTGAGGCAGGAGGATCACTTGAGGTCAGGAGTTCGAGACCAGCCTGGGCAACACAGTGATATCCCACCTCTGCAAAAAAAATTTTTTTTTAATTAGCCAGGCATGGTGGCATGTACCTGAAGTCCCAGCTACTCAGGAGGCTGAAGCAGGAGGATTGCTTGAACCCAGGAGTTCAAGGCTGCAGTGAGCTATGATCATGACACTGCACTTCAGCCTGGGCAACAGAGTGAGACTCTGTCTCATTAAAACAGATAAATAAGGGCCGGGCTCTGTGGCTTACATTTGTAATCCCAGCATTTTGGGAGACCAAGGTGGGAGGATCACTTGAGCTCAGGAGTTCAAGACCAGCCTGGCCAACATGGTGAAACCCCATCTCTACTAAAAATATAAAAAATTAGCCAGGCATGGTGGCACATGTAATCCCAGTACTCAGGAGGCTGAGACAGGAGAATCACTTGAACCCTGTAGGTGGAGGTTGCAGTGAGCCAAGATGGTGCCACTTCACTCCAGCCTCGGTAACAAAGCAAGACTTCATCTCAAAATAAAACAAAATAAAATAGTATATATGTATGTGTGTGTGCATCTATTATATATATATATATACACACACACATACACATACATATATACGTGTACATATACATATACATAGACACAGACCTTACACCTTTCACAAAAATTAACTCAAAATGGATCATTACTTAAAATCACTTAATTATAAAATGCAAAGCTATAAAACTTCTGGACGATTACATAGGAGAACATCAAAGTGACCCTGGGTTTGACAGTGAGTTTTTATTAATTTTATTATTGTTATATTAGTATTAGTATTAGTATTAGTATTAGTATTAGTATTTGAGATGGAGTCTCACTCCATTACCCAGGCTGTTCTCCAACTCCTAGGCTTAAGCAATCCCCCCTCCTCAGCCTCCCCAGTGGCTGGGACTCCTGCAGGCTCACACCATCACACCTGGCTTGGCAATGAACTTGTAGATACCGCACCAAAAACATAATCTATAAAAGATTGATAAGTTGGACCTTATAAAGGGCATCAGATGTCAAAGAAGATATATAGGCTGGGCACGGTGGCTCAAGCCTGTAATCTCAGCACTTTGGGAGGTTGAGGTGGGTAGATCACGTGGTCAGGAGATCAAGACCATCCTGGCCAACATGGTGAAACCCCGTCTCTACTATAAAACACAAAAATATTGCTGGCCATGGTGGTGCATGCCTGTAGTCCCAGCTACTTGGGAGGTTGAGACAAGGGAATCACTTGAACCCAGGAGGTGGAGGTTGCAGTAAGCTGAGATCATACCACTGCACTCCAGCCTGGTCAACAGAGCAAGACTCCGTCTCAAAAAGAAGAAGGAGAAGGAGAAGGAGAAGGAGAAGGAGAAGGAGAAGGAGGAAGAAGGAGAAGGAGAAGAAGAAGGAGGAGGAGGAGGAGGAGGAGGAGGAGGAGGAGGAAGAAGAAATACAGATGGCAAATAAGCATATGGAAAGATGTTCAACATCTTATGTCATTAGGGAACTGCCAATGAAAATAACAATGTAGAAACCACCACAAACCTGTTAGAATGACCAAAATCCAGACATAGACATCACCAAATGCTGTTGAGGATGTGGAGCCACAGGAACTCTCATCATTGCTGTGAGAATCCAAAATGATGCAGCCACTTTGGAAGACACTTTCGTGGTTTTTTACAGAACTAAACATATTCTTGCCATCAGATCCAGCAATTGTGCCTCTCAGAATTTACCCAAATGAGTTGAAAACATATGTTCACACAGAAACCTGCACATGAATTTTTGTAGCAGTTTTATTCATCGTTGTGCAAATTTGGAAGCAACCAAGATGACCTTCAAGGGGAAAATGTTGACTGGACAAGCAAAGTGTGGCACATCCGTCGGTGAATATCATCTGAGGATAAAAAGAAATGAGGCCAGGCACGGTGGCTCACGCCTGTAATCCCAGGACTTTGTTAGGCCAAGGTGGGCAGATCACATGAGGTCAGGAGTTCAAGACCAGTCTGGCCAATATGGTGAAACCCCGTCTCTACTAAAAATACAAAAAATTAGCCAGGCATGCTGGCAGGCATCTGTAATCCTAGCTACTTGGGAGACTAAGGCAGGAAAGTTGCTTGAACCCAGGAGGCAGAAGTTGCAGTGAGCCCAGATTGCACCCAGATTGCACCACTGCACTCCAGCCTGGGCATGACACAGTGAGACTCTGTCTTAAAAAAAAAAAATGCTGGCTGGATATGGTGGTTTGCACCTGTAATCCCAGCACTTTGGGAAGCTGAGTCAGGAGGATCATTTGAGCCCAGGAGTTCAAGACCAGCTTGGGCAACATAGCGAGACCCCATCTCTACAAAAACAAAATTGGCTGGGCATGGTGTGCATCTGTAATCCCAGCTACTCAGGAGGCTGAGGCAGGAGGATCATTTAAGGCCAGGAGTTCAAGTCTGCAGTGAGCTGTGATGATACCACTGCACTGCAGCCTGGGCAGCAGAACAAGATCTTGTCTCTATAATAAAAACTTCGAGGCTCCAAGAGTTGGGCAGCTAACAGGGAGATACCACATAAAGCTGGAAAACACAAAAAAACAAAAACACACCAACCAACCACATGTCACAGAAGGGTCCAGGGCAATGGTAACTTTGTGTCAACAAGGAATGGGCTGGTCTGGGGCTCCGGTGTTGTCAGGGGGCTCAGGAGTGTCTGCCCTCTGTAAGCCAGAGCAGATGTTAGAGGACCTGGTTCTAGAAAGTTCCTTAGTCGCAATGAGGCGAATGGGACTCCAGAATAACTGGGGGCAGGTGGCAGTGCTGACTCATCAAGCCAGGTGGGTGGAATCCTTGCAAGCCAGCAGGCTGGGTAATGAGGGGGAAAGAGGACCTGCAGACGGCTGTGAAGGTGGTTCATAAAACGTGGTGTTCCTAGCGGGCCCACAGACAGGCAGCCAACGGGAGTATTACTTAAAGATATCACCAAGAAAAGTCAACAATGGATAAGCTTCCAGATCTGAGCCAGCCTTTGACCTGTGGTTCACCGCCTGGAGAAAGACCTCCCTGTCACGATGCGCCTGGGCCTTGCCCAAGAGGACCCTACAGCCTCCCTCAAAAGGGGCGCCGGACACTTCAGGGACTGCTGGACGGGCGTCTAGGCTGTGGTTAACGCTTAAGGAACAAAGCCTCTTAGTGCTCAGTGGGTCTTCGGGTCCCCACCAACCGTCATTCCCTTAAACACCACTGGAGGGCGCACGTGACTAGCCGTCATTCTCCCAAACACCACGGGAGGGCGCACGTGGTAAGTGGAAGCACTCAGACACGGGGTCCCGCAGTGTCCTAGTGGAGCTGTCCTGGGGAGCTGTCCTAGTGGACAAGGCCACGCAGAAGCCTCTGAAGCCACGACACTTGCTGCCCCCACCCAGCTTGCAAGACAGGAAATCAAAACGATGATGCGTTCCTGGGAGACGGGCAGGACTGTGAGCCAGCTGCAAAGGTTCCGAGGTCCCCATCCCATGCCCATTTAAACAGTTATTCTGGCCCCTGCAGAAAACAAGAGCAGTCATGAAATACAGCAGTGGACGGTGCAGACCCCACCAAGTCAAAGCCTGAAACGGCTACAGGTGTGGCGTCCTTCCTGGAGCAGACATGCCGCGTCGGCCACTGAACTGGAAACTGCCTCTTCCCATCCCTGTCAGTAAGAAGGTCGGAAGCAGTTCCTGTTCATACGGAAAGCAAGAGCATGCATTGAAACTTCTGTGGCCAGGCGCAGTGGCTTATGCCTGTAATCCCAGCACTTTGGAAGTCTGAGGCTGGTCAATCACAAGGTCAGGAGCTCAAGACCAGCCTAGCCAACATGGTGAAACCCCACCTCTACTAAAAATACAAAAGTTAGCCACGTGTGGTGGCGGCGCCTATAATCCCAGCTACTCAGGAGGCTGACGTAGGAGGCAGAGTTTGCATAAGCCGATTGCACTCCAGCCTGGCCACCAGAGTGAGACTCCATCTCAAAACAAACAAACAAAAATCTTTGTACTGACTGGGCACAGTGGTTCACACCTGTAATCCCAGCACTTTGGGAGGCCAAAGCAGGCAGATCACTTGAACACAGGAGTTCAAGACCAGCCTGACCAACATGGCGAAACCCCATCTCTACAAAACATATACATTAGCTGGGCACTGTGGCACCCACCTGCTGACCTTAATGGCAACTAGGGGTCTCTGGGGTGGGAAGAGACGTGGCATGAAATTCATGGCAGCCCTGAAAGGAGAAACATTGTAGACTCCCGGGGTTCCAGAGTAAGGCCAGGCATCCCCTGCCCCGTGTCCCCTGCAGTAGAGAAGCACAGAACAGCTCCTGCAGGCCATCTGTCCCCGGTGGAGAAGGAACAGGGGACCATCTGGCCATGGGGCATGAAGCGACCATGCTGTGAGAGCTTCTACTCTGAGCTAGACCCTGTCAGATCCAACAAGTCACAGGCCAGGCAGCCCAACAGCAGCGCTCTGAGTGAAAGGGTCCACGAGACAGGCCCAAGCAGGCCCGAGTACAGGGAGACACCTCCGTACCCTGCCAAGCCAGAGCCTTCTGCCCGTTCCCACCTGGGCTCACAGGAGGGGACCTTGGTGACCAGCAGATGGACGAAGAACAGGGCTGCCTTCAGTTCACAAGTGGATTGGCTCAGGACTGAGTGCCCACTGAAAATGGACGGTGGTCACGTTACAGGCCCACTCAGAGGGGGCCCTGAGAGACACTGTAGACAAAAATCTCGGGGACAGAGCCTCGGGCTATGCACCTGACCGTCTAGTCAGCCTGGGAAAAACAGTGGCCCAAGGTCAGAACACACAAAGCTCACGGGCAGAGGTGAGTGGTGTGGCTGTTTTGTCAGGGGCCCGGATGTGAGGTAGGAGTGGGGGCTAGACTCCAAAGGGGGGGCTTGGACGTCAGACCTAATTGAGGACTAGCTGAAACAGGGGCGGGGTCTGGGCAAGGTGGCTCATGCCTTTAATCTCAGCACTTTGGGAGGCCAAGGCCGGTGGATCACCTGAGGTCAGGAGTTTGAGACCAGCCTAGCCAACATGGTGAAACCTCGTCTCTACTAAAAATACAAAAAATAGCCTGGTTTGGTGGTGTGCACCTGTAGTCCCAGCTACTCAGGAGGCTGAGGCAGGGGAATCACCTGCAAAGGTTGCAGTGAGCCAGGACTGCGCCACTGCGTTCCAACCTGGGTGACACAGTGAGGCTGTGTCTCAAAAGAAAAAAAATCAGGGTGTGGAATGGGAGTGCTCTCACCAAGGGCATCCCACTCTATTCACTGCGTCTCCTGGCTGACATGCGTCCAATCCAGCTAAAACCGGTGCTTCCTCCCAACAGTCGCCTCATCTCCCCGCGTGCCCCTTACTTACGACACCCTGGGGAGCCGAGTAACTGCCAATTATTATTGCGGAGAAGGAGGTAAGAAACCTTAACGGTGTTTTATACCTTTACCCTCAAGGAGACTGTCAGGGAAAATGGGAAGGGATGGGGTTCCTCGTGTGTGGGACTCAGTTTCGATGCTCGTGTGCACGTGGCACATCCAGCCCATCTCCCCGCCACATTCCTGGCCCTGGATGAAGGGGCTGGGAAGCCTCCGCACAGCTATGGAGTTCTGCCTCAGAGGCTGCAGGCGCATAATTACTCATTTGCCTTGGTTATGCCTGTCTTCATAGCGCCCCGTTCTCCTGGTTCAGGGCTCTGTTCACGTTCCACAGAGTCTGTGTCGCTGGGTTCTTTATGTGCCCGCTTAGCCGTCCTGGCACCTGCCACCCTATTTCCTGCTTAGACCTAACAGGAATGGATTTCTGTCATGGCCGTTTCTAATGTATACTCCGAGCAAGCTTCTGCGAGGTGCCGGGACGTGCAGAGTGGATGGATGGCCACAGATGTGACAGGTGGAGGGAAAGCAGGAGGCAGCTTGAGCCTATGTGTCCTTAGAGAAGAGAGGGAGTTTGCCAGGCACAGGGGCTCACACCTGTTATCCCAGCACTTTGGGAGGCTGAGGTGAACAGAGCACCTGAGGTCAGGAGTTTAAGATAAGCCTGGCCAACATGGTGAAACCCGTCTCTACTAAAAATACAAAAAATTAGCTGGGTGTGGTGGTGGGCACTTGTAATCCCAGCTACTCGGGAGGCTCAGGCAGAATTGCTGGAACCTGGGAAGTGGAGGTTGCAGTGAGCTGAGGCCATCCCACTGCACTCCAGCCTGGGCAACAGAGCGAAACTCCGTCCCAAACAAAACAAAACAAAACAAAACAAAAAACAGAGAAGAGATGGAGTTGAACCCCATGTGTGAGAGCCAAGGACAGAGGAGAGGGTGGCCTCAAGGCTGCCGTGTGTGGGCAACAGCGTGCTGTGACTGTGAGGATCCAGGGGACAGAATCTCCCACCCCCAGCTACCCTGGACTCACGCCATCTGAAGCTAGGGAGAATTCGCCCCGGCAACCCGGTGGAGGCCAACTGTCTCCTGCTGATGGGCAGCCACTGAGCTCACCCCACCCGCCCTCAGGAGCCACAGAGCCGGCAGCGGCAGCCCTGTCAGATTTCATATCTGCAGTCCTCTGTCAGTCGCACTCAAGACTCAGTGCTCAAAAGCTTCCAGCAAGCTCAGTTCTGCCCTCCCTGGGATAATATAACAACCAGAGTGAAAAGGAGCTTGGCCCACCCGGGAGGCCCCAAGAGGAGCCGGGTTCACGCCGCGTGGCTTCCAGCGCCCGGGTCCACTTGCCTATCCAAGAAATGGCACAAAAATGGGACAGTCTGCAGTTTCCTCATCATCTTAGACCAAAGCCACGACAGGGTAGAGCCCCAAACTGCTCATTAAATCCACTCAGTTTTAGAGGTGGGGAGGAGTAAACGCCTTCTCTGTGAGCACCAGGCAGTGGGTTCTGACTCCCTTGCAGGCTGGTCTGGTGCTGTGGGTGACAGCTGCCACTGCTGACTCCTGCCCTGGGCTCCTGACGGCTGCTCTGCCGGCCACACAGATAGACCCAAAATGTCAGGGACCTGGGACCGGCCATGCCAGGCCAACACCATCCCACACCCTGACACAGAATCCAGCCCCAGAGCTGCCTTGACTCAAGCCCAGAGGGACCAGAGAAGCTGGAGAGGCTTGGTCTACCTTGCCCTCAGATGACCACCTGAGTGAGTGGGGAGGGGCTGGATGGAGAGGGGAGCCCTCCTGGGGGTGACGACCACCTGAGTGAGTGGGGAGGGGCTGGACGGGAGTGGCGGGGCCTCCTGGAGGTGATGACCGCCTGAGTGAGTGGGGAGGGGTTGGATGGGAGTGGAGGGGCCTCCTGGGGGTGACGACCACCTGAGTGAGTGGGGAGGTTCTGAAGGGGAATGGTGGGGGCTCCTGGGCTGAGTTTCAGTGTGCTTTGCTTTCTGCCTGTGCCTCGGTGCCCCATTGGAAGAGTTTGGTAATTGATGCTATGATAGTGTCTGTTTTTAGAGTTTCTGTAGCTGGCAAAGATGGACACGGGGGCCATTTTCAAAGAACAGTCCAGTGAGTAGTGGGAGCTTCAGGGATGCAGGGACATAGGGCTGCCTGGGAGGCCAGCGCCTGCTACCCACCACCTCCCTCCCGAGGACACAGCCCACCCTTCCCTCCTGGTGAAATTTCCTAGACCTAATCACAGCACCCCAGAAGGGCCAGCCCAGCATGGCTCAGGTTGGCGTGCGGCATGACTAGTCCAGAAGGAATGAAGCCTGCACACGTCCCAGGATATGAACCGAGTCCCCCTGGGGAAACTTGAGGGTCAGACACTTTGCTCAGATTTCAGACTCACAAAGACCATTGGGCACTTTTGTGTACCTCAAAGATAGCAGGGGACAGCCACTTGGCGGTGCTGACTTCGGGCCTGGGCTAAGCTCATGCAAAGGCCGGCAATCCATGGAGGGTACCTCGTCCTCTCCTTCTCCTCGTAAACCCCTTCCTCACCCTGCACAGAGGTCAGAGCCCTGTGTCTCCCAGAGACCTCCTGGTCCCCTTCCCTGCCACAGCCAGGGTCCCTGCAGGTTCAGCCAGCCACACACTCGCCCCCACAGCCTCTGTGCGCATCTGCAACTGTCTGTCACTTGGCCTGTCCATGCTGGAGCTGCTTTGGGCTGAGCTGTCTTTTAAAAATATATACATTTGGGCCGCGTGCTGTGGCTTATGCCTGTAATCCCAGCAGTTTGGGAAGCCAACGCAGGAACCTGAGGTAAGGAGTTCAAGACCAGCCTGGCTAACATGGTGAAAACCCATTTCTACTAAAAATGAAAAAAAAAAAAAAAATAGCCAGGTGCGGTGGTAGGTTCCTGTAATCTCAGCTACTCAGGAAGCTGAGGCAGGAGAATTGCTTGAATCTGGGAGGCGGAGGTTGCAGGGAGCCAAGATTGTGCCACCGCAGTCCAGCCTGGGCAACAAGAGTGAAACTCTGTCTCAAAATAAATAAATAAATAAATAAATAGATTTGCATTCTCCGTGGAGCTTACAGGCTGCAGTCACGCCTTCCCCAGCAAAGGTTCTCCCGTGGGGCAGGTCCTCAACAGCTCCTACAGCCTGACTGGGAGTTAAAGCCAGCAAGGCACAGCCTCGGGCTGCAGTCCACACCATCACTAGGTGTGGCAGCCAGAAGGGAAATTAATTTCCTCTCTATTTCAAACTAGTATTTGTAGAAGAGAGAAACAATGTTGCAGTCCTAGCCCATGTGCAAAGATTAAAATAAGGAACAAACCGGCCAAGCAGTGCCGGGCCTGATTCACGAAGACCTGCTGCGGCCTGCAGAGGGAGCTGCTGGGACACAGGGCTTTCGTATTTAACGCGGAGATTGGAGGGGTCAAAAGGGGGCCTGTCCAGGAGGGGACATGGCGGCAGGGAGGAATCGGGGTAGTTGTCGCTTATTCAGAACCCTTCAGGCAACAGAACACAGTCGAAACAACCCTTTGACTTTGCATGTCGTTATTCTGTGAAGGACGAGGCCGTCCACCCCGCGTTCTCGAGAACAGACCCCTAAGGATCTGGAGGCCACGAACTGGCAGGAGCTCAGATCAGAGTAGCATTTTACTTTATTTTATTATTTTTGAGATGGAGTCTTGCTCTGTTGCTCAGGCTGGAGTGCAATGTTGCGATCTGGGTTCACTGCAACTCTGCCTCCCAGGTTCAAGCAATTCTCCTGCTTCAGCCTCATGAGCAGCTGGGATTACAGGCACCCACCACCACGCCCAGCTAATTTTGTATTTTTAGTAGAGACGGGGTTTCACTATGTTGGTCAGGCTAGTCTTGAACTCCTGATCTTGTGATTTGCACACCTCAGCCTCCCAAAGTGCTGGGATTACAGGCATGAGCCACCGCACCTGGCCAGAGTAGCATTTTAAAATCAAGAATGACTTAAAAGCTTTTTCTTTTTGTAGAGACAGGGTCCTGCGATGTTGCCCAGGCTGTTCTTGAACTCCTGGCCTCAAGGGATCCACCTAGCTCAGCCTCCCAAAGTGCTGGTATTACAGGCATGAGGCATGGCATCCAGCCTAAGGATGGCATTTCTGATGCAGAAATACCCACCTCAACTAAGTACAAAAAATTAGCCAGGAGCGGCGGTGGCACACACCTGTAGTCCCAGCTACTCAGGAGGCTGAGGCAGGAGAATTGCTTGAACCCAGGAGGTGGAGGTTACAGCGAGCTGAGATTGTGCCACTGTACTCCAGCCTGGGGGACAGAACAAGACTGCCATCTCAAAAAAAGAAAAAGAAAAAAAGAAAAGAAAAGAAATACCGCAAGCGACGCGTAGCGTGAGCGTAGTCACTGTTAACTTAGGAGGAAAATAAAGAGAGGAGGTGTCCCTGCAGCCGAAGAAGAGAGTGTTCTCAATGGCTGGGCTTGGTGGCTCAGGCCTGTAATCCCAGCACTTTGGGAGTGGGATTACAAGGACAGGAATATCCAAAGACATATCCCAGCTGGGAGGGAACTGAAACTGTGATTGTAGATGGGTTCCTGGAGCAGAAAGCGAAAGAGACATTGTTGACTGTTGGTAAAATCTAAATGGAATAAAATCTAAACAGGGTGAAGTCTGAATGGGGCAAAATCTAAATGGGGTAAAATCTGAACAGGGTAAAAAACTGGCGTAAAATGTGAATGGGGTAAAAAGATGAACGGGGCAAAATCTGAATGGGGTGAGGAGCAGACCTTAAGTGTTGTTTCTTTTCTTTTTTGAGACAGAGCCTCGCTCTGTTGCCCAGGCTGGAGTACAGTGGCACAATCTCTGCACGCTGCGACTTTCATCTCACAGGTTCAAGAAATTCTTCTGCCTCAGCCCCCTGAGTAGCTGGGATTACAGGCGCCCACCACCACATCTGGCTAATCTTCTTGATTTGTTTTGTTTTTTTTTTGAAATGGAATCTCACTCTCACCCAGGCTGGAGGGCCGTGGCATGATCTCAGCTCACTGCAATCTCCACCTCCGGGGTTCAGGCGATTCTCCTGCCTCACTCTCCAGAGTAGCTGTGATTACAGGCGCCCATCACCATGCCCGGCTAATTTTTGTATTTTTAGTAGAGACAGGGCTTCACCATGTCGGTCAGGCTGGTCTCAAACTACTGACTTCAGATGATCCACCCGCCTTGGCCTCCCCAAGTGCGGGGATTACAGGTGTGAGCCACTGCACCCAGCCCCATGCAGTTTCTTGATGGCAAGAAGCCTGCGATGTGCCTATGGGAGAAAAATCCATGTGTCAATAAACTTCAATCAGGCATAAGTGACAGAGGTATATTGGCCATTAATTCCATGTTAATGAATCAACAATATATTATTTTTATTTTATATTTTTAGAGAAAAGAAAGAAAGAAAAAAGAATAATAATTAAAAGAATGACGGAGAGGAAGAACGAGGAAGAGGAAGAGGGAGAGAGAACGGGGGTGTTGCTTTGCTGCCCGGGCTAGAATGCAGTCTAGAAATGGGTATGCCTATAAATGTGCTTAATAATGGAGACACAACAAAGATGAAGGAAGAAAAGAACGAACAAGCAGCCAACCAATATTTCATTTAAACCTGTAAGTAGGTGTGATGTGATACTGATAAGAGTGTGTATTCTGTGTATTTAAAGGGGAGAGTTCTGTAAATGTTAATTAAGTTTACTTGTTCCGTGTCTGATTTCAAGTCCTGGATGTCATTGTTAATTTTCTGTCTCATTGATCTGTCTAATGTTGATGTTGAAGTCTCCCATTATTATTGGGAAACTTAATAATAATATATGTGAGTTTAATACTGCCATTTAATGTTAGCTGGCTGTTTTGCCCATTAGTTGATATAAATTCTTCATTATGTAGATGCTCTTTACTTTTTGGTATTTTTTAGAAAGGCTGATCCTGTTTGTTCCTTTCTATATGTAGTGGTTCTTTCAGAAGCTCTTGTAAAGCAGGCCTGGTGGTGATGAAATCTCTGAGTGCTTGCTTGTTCACAAAAGATTTTATTTTTCCTTCGCTTATGAAGCTTAGTTTGGCTAGATGTGAAATTCTGGGTTGAAAGTTCAATATATTATTAAAGAAGGTACCCTCAGAGAGAGGCACATACCCAACAAGGTGAATAGTGAACTGCTTCACAAAAATGCTGCAGCCGGAAGCTTGGAGGAACCGAACTCTGTATTTCCCCTGTGAGCCACTGCCCTAGGAGTGTCTACTCACCAACGTTCGTGATAATTAGACAATTCTGTGTTTGCTGTGACTCTGCAGAGCTATCACTGAGCAACCAAGGGTGAAACGTAAGCAGGTCCACTCACGTCTCTGTGTGTGTGTGTGTGTGTGTGTGTGTGTGTGTGTGTGTGTGTGTTACAAGGTCAGACTTTTATTGATACTTAATCAGAAAAGCCACAACTACACAGGGTTTCCCAAGGTGGCAATTCTCCTTAGCACAACCCATTCACTTGGTAGCTACAGCCTCAGGCATTCAGGCTCAAGCCGCTCCACAGGTCAGTCAACACTACAAACCATATATAGCTGTAAAGTTATGGATTAAAATGTCCATATCAAAGCAGCACTTACATCAAGAGAAAAGGGGGGTAGGTCAGGTGTGGTGGCGCACGCCTGTAATACCAGCACTTCAGGAGGCCAAGGCGGGTGGATCACCTGAGATCAGGAGTTTGAGACCCGCCTGGCCAACATGGTGAAACCCTTCTCTTCCTAAAATACAAAAAAAAATTAGCTGGGCATGATGACATGCACCTGTAATCCCAGCTACTTGGGAAGCCAAGGCAGGAGAATCACTTGAACCTGCGAGGCAGAGGTTGCAGTGAGCCGACACTGTGTCATTGCCCTCCGGCCTGGACAAGAATGAAACTCTATCTGGAAAAAAAAAAGGCGGGGGGGGAGTGGGGAAGATGGGTAAAACAGGTAATGAACCAGTCCAAGGAGAGGGATGTGGTCAAGAAGAAGGTCCTGCACTGATCCAGACATCCTGAAAGGGGGTTGTCCTGGGCCTGGGCAGAGCCTTCAAGGGGAGATGCTGTGGGATCAGAAAGCACATCAAGATGGAGCCCATCACCAACACCATGCAGCTGGGGAGGTCTTGCTCTTTTCACAGCCCTTGAGTCCTCTGGTGAAAACTGAGAGTAAAGACTGTGCAATAAGCTGGGCACAGTGGCTCACGCCTGTTAATCCCAGCACTTCGGGAAGCCAAGGCAGAGTGATCATCTAAGGTCAGGAGTTCAAGACCAGCCTGAGCCACACTATGAAACCCCATATCCATGAAAAATACAAAAATTAGCCCGGCATGATGGCGCACACCTGTAGCCTCTGCTACTCAGGAACCTGGGAGGTGGAGGCTGCAGTGAGCTGTGATCATCCCAGTGCCCCCCAGCCTGGGCCACAGAGGGAGACCCTGCCTAAAAAAAATATATTGATCTGGTCCTGTTGGCACGATGTTTTTTGGGTTTGAGGGAGGGTCTGCTCTGTCGCCCAGGCTCTAGTGCAGGGCACATTCACAGCTCACTAAAGCCTCCACCTCCCAAGAGGCTGGGACTGCAAGTGCGTGCCACAAGGCCAGGTTAATTTATTTTTGTAGAGACAAGGGTTTCACAATGTTCACCAGGCTGGTTTTGAACTCCTGACCTCAGGCAATCCTCCCGCCTCGACCTCCCAAAGTGCTAGGATTACAGCCGTGAGCCACCATTCTTGGCCCAGCTATTTTTTTCTATTTCTGCAGAGATGGGGTCTCACTATGTTGCCCAGGCTGGTCTTCACGTCCTGGGCCCAGGTCCTCCTCCTGCCCAGCGGGTTGCCTGTGAAAGGCGGGACGGGGGTCTTCCCCAGGCAGAGCCATGTATGCGCAGGACGCTCCGTGCAGCCACCGCGGCCCTGGGCAGAGTCAACCCCACACGGCCACATAACCCTGCAGCGGGCGGGGGCAGCCGCGGTGATATGGGAAACGGTTAAACTGGGTGCTGGGGACCTTGACATTTTCGGTATTATTCTTGGAGCTTTCCTCTAAGTTTAAATTACCAAATAACAGGTTACTTTGAGATAGAGGCCTCCTGGGACCCGCTGGATGGGGAAGCGTCGGGGTACCCTGACGGGCCACTGGGCCTCCCCACTCAGGCCTGACTCGCGCTTCTGCCCCGCGGGACCCTGGCCACAGCCCTGACTCAGCTTCTCCGCTCCTTACCCACGCGGCCGCGACTGCGGCTGCGCGCAGCCGCCTCACAGTGACTCAGCACGCGCGCTGCCTGCGAGAAGCGCCCGGACGCTTCCAGAAGGAAAGCGGAGGGGCGAACAGCGGGTGGATGGGCAGGGCGCGGCAGGACGGGATTGGCCGGATGGCTGGTGACGTACTCGGGACGCGCCGGCGCCGCCGGGCCGCGGCCGGATGGGACTGGCCAGTCTGAGGGTTACGTCGTCGGGGCGCGCCCGGAAGCCGCAAAGCCGAGGCGGCTCGCACATCCGGGGGCTGCGGATAAATGGCTGTCGGCTGCGGGCGGCGAGATGGCGCGTCCTGCTGTGAACTTGCGTCTGCGTCCTGCGGCGTCTCGGTTCCCGTGTCGAGGCTCTTTTGGCCTCGCTCCCCGGAGCCGATTGCGGAGGAGGACACCTGCGTGTCCGTCTCTATCTTCCGCTGCTTCCTGCAGCTGCCTGGGTCCCAAACGAGAGCCAGGTACGGGGCCGGCTTTGCACTGCCTCCGGGGACAGGGCCTGCCTGGGGGTTCCGGCCTGTCATCTGGGAGTCCGGGCTGTCTGCTGGGGGCCGGGCCTGCCTGGGGTCAGGCTGCTGAGGGTCTGGCCTGTCTGTTGGGGGTCCCGCTGCCTGCTGGGAGTCCGGCTGTCTGCTGGGGGTCAGACGTTTGCCATGTGTTCCAGGCACAGGGGACAGCCCAGGAGGCCTCCAGGAGGGTGAAGAGAGCTGATGGGAAGATCAGGAAAAGGCCCCGAGAGGGCTGGTGGGTATTAGATCATGGAGCGGGGAACCTTGTGAGCCCCCTGATTTTCTTTCCAGTGCAGTAGTTTCACCAGCTGTCTGCCTGCTTTCCATTGTGAGTTAACAGCTTGGCTTCTCCCTGATCAACTCTGGGTTGATGTCATCGAGGAATAAGTTCACAGTAAGACTCAGTGCCTAAGGGAGTTGAAGAGAGAGGCGAGGAACAGAGTTAAATCTCTGGATAGTGTAGTCAGCTAATGTGATTTGGCACCTAGTAACAGTTTTGTTTATATCAATAAGTATACTGATAAAATTGTGACTTGAAATTCACCAAGGTTGTAATTTTCACTGGCAGCTGTGTGAATTGAATATCGCCCCCTCAGTATGCGTTGAAATAGAAACCCGGGTCCAAGGTGAACTTCCTAGACTAGAAATTTAAAGGACTAAAAAGGAATCCGTTTCTCCTAATGGGGTTGATTACGAAAGGCTGAGACCTGCTATTTGTACCACTGAATGCTCCCCACACAGCTGTTGATTGATTTTCTTCCCCCCCCCCCCCCCCCCCGCCACCTCGAGACAGAGTTTTGCTCTAGTTGCCCAGGCTGGAGTGCAATAGCTCGATCTAGGCTCACCGCAGCCTCTGCCTCCACGGTTCAAGCGATTCTCCTCCCTCAGAGTCCTGAATAGCTGGGATTACAGGCATGTGCCACCACGCCCCACTAATTTTTTTTTTGTATTTTTAGTAGAGACAGGGTTTCTCCATGTTGGTTAGGCTAACCAACTCCCGACCCCAAGTGATCCACCCACTTGGTCTCCCAAAGTGCTGGGATTACAGACATGAGCCTTGGTGCCCGACCCGTTGACTTTCATTAGCTGTAATTAAATTGTAAATCCTGGTGACCGAAGGGCAGTCACGACTTTCCTCATAACTATTCTAACTCTTGCAGGTAATATTATAACTCTGCCATCTGCGTTTTGAATACTGTTCTCATAATGGAGTTTCCTGATTTGGGGAAGCATTGTTCAGAAAAAACTTGCAAGCAGCTAGGTAAGTACTTTTTAGAGACTTAATAGAAAGTGGTATTTTGTTGGGGGAAAGTTGGCTGTTATGTGAATTAGCTGATAATTGTGTCTTGGCCTTCCTGGCTTTTCAGGATTAGCAGCTGCACTGGTACGGGGTCTGTTGGCCATTCAGCATCCACCAGAAGGGGTGTGGGGGTGCAGGCAGGGCTGAGTGGATCCAGGGTGCTGCTTGAATATTTGTGATGCCACATGACTTGGGGTCTCTCTCTAGAAGACAGCCTGACCCCAGGATTGTTTTCACATGTGTGACCCTAAAGGACATACTAATCTCACAGGCCTGAAGCACTTAGTATAGGTAAACACTTCTGTAGAACCATCCAGGATTATTTTGTTCCAGTCTTTAAAACACTTCACTGTTTTTTGTTTTTTAGATTTTCTTCCAATAAAATGTGATATGTGTAAACAAGATTTCTGTAAAGATCATTTTACACATGCTGCACATAAGTGTCCGTGTGCATTCCAGAAGGTAATTCATCATCCTTTGTTCAAAAGATTCTTATCTTAGCTGTCTAAAGCTGTACTGTCCTGCTGGGATAGTAGGCACTAGCCATGCGTGGCTAAGTCAGTGGAAATTAAATTTTAAAATTTAGTTTCTCTGTCCCACTGGCCACATTTCAAGTGACTGCTGTGTTACAGTACAGACGAGCATTTCTGCCGTCTGTCGGACGGCTCTCCAACAACTGAGATTTTATTTTCAGGGACTCGTGGAGTCACTTACTTATAACCTTATGTTCAAAGCTTACTTTAGATGTTCAAATACTTGGTTCCTTTGATCTGTTACACCATAGCTGTGTCTTCATGGGATGCAAGGAAGGTTTTTGTATTTGACTTGGAAGCCAATCAGGAAGGCAGTAAATATGCTTGCTTAGTTGAATAGCAGCAGCCTTGACTTGGTATTAGGTGATTCCCAGAGTCCACAGTAGAAACGAAAAGAGGACTCTAAGACAAAGGTTTAAGATTTCTGTTGTTGACTTTTGAGACGGTTCCTAGCCCACGTTCACTTTGTCTCTGGCTGGGTCACAGGTCATTTTAGTGAACTCTGCCACTTTACTCTGGTGACGGGAGTAATGTGGGTGATCTAGCATTCTGTGCTTTGACCAGTGTTGGCCAGGGTCTGACCCTCCAGCCTTTTTTAGGTGATCATGCTGGGTGGGAGGGTGACTCACATCCCTGCGTTTATCAGGCATGGGTGACTAAGCCAGACTGCCTAGCGTGTCTTCCGGCTGCACCTTCCTGCCCCAGCATGGGGCGGAGTCTGGCTGGAGACCGTTTACTGATGCTTTCTATCTTCATTTGGCCAAATGTGGGTGCACCACCTGTGACTCTGCCAGCTCGGGCTGCAGACAGCAGGCCCCGTAATTCCGTGATCACCTGCCACCCATTTGATAAACGATGCCGCCTCAGTTTTCTCGTTGACCATTTTGTCACCACCTGTCCTGGCTCAGGTTTTTTAGTCGTGCTGGGTCTTCAGCTCTTGGTTGGTCATCCCCTCTGAAGCCCCCACAACCTTGGCCTGTAGCCAGTGACAGTCATTAGTATCTGGGAGCTCACCCCCGGTACACGAGCTGGAGGGTCTTTGTGGTCGGTATTTCCCTGCCCTGTGCGGGCACCTGGGCAGGTTCTCCTTTCACCTGGGCAGTGCCATCCTGAGGTGGCCCTGGTTGATTTCTGCAGTCGGCTGAAGTCCATTCATTGAAACTTTGACTAGACTCCTCAGGGCAGCTGATGCTTACATTCTAGAGACGCCACCGCTAATCCGTGATGCCAACAATGCTTTGTTCTGGGAGCCCGGTGTTTGTACTCTATTTGTGTTTAAGTGTGCCACGGCAAGAGTACTCATTTAAAGCTTTTGTGAGTTTAGGTTGTCTGAGTCTCAGATGCCATCTCACCTTTGTTATTTTTAGGATGTTAAGGTCCCCGTGTGCCCACTCTGTAATATCCCCATCCCAATAAAAAAGGGACAGGTCCCAGATGTGGTGGTTGGCGATCACATGGATCGAGACTGTGGCTATCATCCTGTGAAGAAGAAAGAGAAGGTAAGGACAGAGTCCACGTCGGTTCCTTCACTGCGAAGGCTGCTTTTTCCTTGGGAAGAGTCAGTTTTCATATACAAAGTAGAGTCCTTACGCTGTATTGTCCCTGCCTCATGCTGCAAGTAGAGTGAGTTTTTAGTTTTATAAATGTTCTTTTAAGGGATCCCGGGTTAGGTTTGTTTTTCTTTACCAGGATTGACTGGTTTTCCTCCTGAGATGGAGTATTGACCTGGCTTTCTAGATCCGTTCTGTTAATGTATGTTTATTTTCTTTTTTTTTTTTTTTTTTTTTTTTTTTTTTTTTTTTTGAGATGGAGTTTCGCTCTTGTTACCCAGGCTGGAGTGCAATGGCACGATCTCGGCTCACCGCAACCTCCGCCTCCTGGGTTCAGGCAATTCTCCTGCCTCAGCCTCCTGAGTAGCTGGGATTACAGGCACACGCCACCATGCCCAGCTAATTTTTTTGTATTTTTAGTAGAGACGGGGTTTCACCATGTTGACCAGGCTGGTCTCGATCTCTTGACCTCGTGATCCACCCGCCTCAGCCTCCCAAAGTGCTGGGATTACAGGCTTGAGCCACCGCGCCTGGCCGACTGTATGTTTATTTTCTAAGCTCCTCCTAGTAAAATGGAAGAAGATATCAAATTGTGTTCTTGCTTTGGTGCCATCAGCGTTTTTTTATTAAAGTTTTTCACTTGTTCATTAGTAGTAAAGCCTGTTAGGAAGCACAGCAGGCCCCGGTTCTCTGCGGGACCCCCCGGCCTTCAGCTCTTAGCCAGCGGTGTGTGTTCGTGGTGTACGCTTTTTCCCGTGTAAATGTTGTCGCGTCCTGAGTTTGTCTTGCTCGCTCTCTGGCCATAGGCATTCCCTGCCCACCACAGGGATACTGTGAATTTCCTCCATAGCCGATTCCCACACTCATGCACCCACCTCCCTGTAGAGTTGGGCTGTTCTTTTGGGTGGGTGATCCAGGCCTCAGTTACCTTCAGGACAACAGCCTGGAGATTCCCTTTCGGTTTTTTTGTTTTGTTTTGGTTTTGCTTTTTGTTTTTTTTGTTTTGAGACAGGGCCTTGCTC
This sequence comes from Saimiri boliviensis, assembly GCF_048565385.1. Taxonomy (NCBI): domain Eukaryota; kingdom Metazoa; phylum Chordata; class Mammalia; order Primates; family Cebidae; genus Saimiri; species Saimiri boliviensis. The sequence goes on along the minus strand of NC_133449.1, from coordinate 151,194,621 downwards.
TGTCGCCCAGGCTGGAGTGCAGCGGTGGGATCTTAGCTCACTGCAGTCTGGACCTCCCGGGCTCAAGCTATCCTCCCACCTCAGCCTCTCTAGTAGCTGGGCTGACAGGCACATACGCCACCACGCCTGGCTAATACAAATTTGTGTAGAGGTGGGGGTCTCACTGTGTTGCCCAGGCCGGCTTCTCTTGAGGGATCCAACTTTCCTGCATTTCTCAGGGTAGAGCTGAGTTCCGTGTTCTGTGTTCTTCTTTGTTCCTTATTTTGGCAGAAGTCCATCCTTTGGTTGCTTCCTGGGAGGGAGACGGGGAGGTCAGTCAACCCCATACATCTCTGCGGGTCTTTATCCTCTGCTTCTCTGTAATGAGCTGTGTGGGTCTGAGCATCCTACTGTTGAACTCTTCCTGGGACATCTGCCCTGACTTCAGAGTTCCCACGCCATCCTGACCTTGGTCCTCAGTGGGGCCTGTTTTCTGACAGCTTGCAGGAGCTTCTCCCTGTACCAGAGTTGGAAGGGTCACACCAGACTCCTGTCCTGCCATAGGTCCATCTCCTATGTGTTGGGCACACAGTGGACCCCTCCTGGACTCTGGAACATTCTCTTGGTTTCTTTGGTTTCCTCTGCTCTTCTCTCTCCCCTGGATAATTTTTTTTTCTTTCTTTCTTTTTTTTTATGAGACGGAGTCTTGCTCTGTCACCCAGGCTGGAGTGCAGTGGTGTGATAGCTGCTCACTGTAACCTCCGCCTCCTGGGTTCAAGCGATTCTCCTGCCTCAGCCTCGCGAGTAGCTGGGACTACAGGCACATGCCACCTCACCTGGCTAAATGTTGTAGTTTTAGTAGACACAGGGTTTCACCGTGTTGGTCAAGCTGGTCTTGAGCTCGTGACCTCATGATCCGCCTGCCTCAGCCTCCCAAAGTGCTGGGATCACAGGTGGGAGCCGCCACGCCTGGCTGAGCTGTTGGGGTTTTGATTCATAAGCGGGGCTGCTTTTTGCCCTCTCTACCTGTTGACAGTTTGTCTTTCCCACATCTGTTAAGTCCCCATTTGTCCACGTCATTCTTAGCTTCTGAAATCTTGCTGCTGTCTTTATTGTCATTGTCTCTGCCCTTGTGGGTTTATCCTTTTCCAAAAATCTTCTGTGGCTTTTATGGTATTTCAGGAGGGGCAGGACCGGAATGTGTGTTGAGATCCCACCTCTCCTCCCCCCTGCTCAGCATGGTGTTTCCGAAGGCCCATGTCCGCTTCCTTCCATGAGGTGCCTATCCCGGGTTGTCCTTCCCAGGGATTGCGTGCCCTGGGAAGGGCCTGGGCAGGGCCGGCTCCACCTCCCCTTCACCGAAGCCCCGCTGGTTCCTCCAGTTCTTCCTAAGGCCTGCCGACCTTCAGGCCTCCAGGCACAGTTCCGCCTCCTTCCTTTCGCTTCTCAGCATGAGCCTGTAGGCCCTGCTGGCTTTTCCAGGAGCTTCTCTTTTTTTTTTGTTGAGAAGGAGTTTCGCTCTTGTTACCCAGGCTGGAGTGCAATGGCGCGATCTCGGCTCACTGCAACCTCCGCCTCCTGGGTTCAGGCAATTCTCCTGCTTCAGCCTCCTGAGTAGCTGGGATTGCAGGCATGCGCCACTATGCCCTGCTAATTTTTTGTATTTTTAGTAGAGTCGGGGTTTCACCATGTTGACCAAGATGGTCTCGATTTTTCTTGACCTCGTGATCCACCCGCCTCGGCCTCCCAAAGTGCTGGGATTACAGGCTTGAGCCACTGCGCCTGGCTTTTTTTTTTTTTTTTTTTTTTTTTTTTGAAACAGTTTTGCTCTGTCACCCAGGCTGGAGTGCAATGGCAGGATCTCAGCTCACCACAACCTCTGCCTCCCCGGGTTCAAGGGATTCTCCTGCCTGAGCCTCCCAAGTAGCTGGGATTACAGGTACCTGCCACCATGCCTGGCTAATTTTGCAGTTTTAGTAGAGATGGAGTTTCTCCACGTTGGTCAGGCTGGTCTCAAACTCCTGACTTCAGGTGATCCGCCAGCCTCAGCTTCCCAAAGTTCTGGGATTACAGGTGTTAGCCACCGTGCCGGGCTCAAGAAGCTTCTCTAGGGAACTGCCTGCTGTCAGGCTTAATACGTTCCTAGTCATGGGTCCTGGTCTGTGGTTATCAATTATCTTAGTATATGATGTTCAATACTTTACAGTTATATTACCATAAGCCAAGTAACTCTTACTTTCAGCCTCAAACATGGAATAAAATCAGTGTTCCTTAGTCTGCCACACAAAACCCTCTGTATGGAAGCTCGCTCCGATCCTCCCTTTCTGACCCTGTCTAGTTCCCCCTGCTGTGGCTATGCCTGGGTCCCTCAGCCTTTGGAGATCTCTTGAGCCTCTGAGACATCGCAGCTCTCCCTGGTGCACCCACTTCTCCCACACAACACAGCCTCCCTTGCTGGGGGCTCACCCAGCACTGCCCCAAGGCCCCCAAACAGGTGCACCCTTCTGTCAGCTTCTGGCCCACTCTGCCCCTGCCCTCGAGGCAGGCATCATCTGTGTTCTGCCTGCGTCTCTGCACGGCCCCTCCTTCCTGGTTGGTCATCGTGGCTGTGCCTGCCTGCCTGCCTGCCTTGGCCGGAGGGCCACCTCGGCTGCTGGACCCCGTCCCCACTTTCTACCTTCCCCTCTCGGAGTTCTGAGTATCTAGAAATTTATATTGCCACCTACCCCTGCCACCAAAAAATTTAAAAAATGACCGGTGGGTACAGGGACATGATAGATGTTCCCTTGATGAGGACAAGCTCCACTGTCCCAGAGCTCCCGGAGCCGGTGCCTCTGTGGGGCTGCCTGTCACATCTGTGCTCAGCCTCCTTCCCTCCCGGTACCTGCGTCCCTGCTGCTTCTCTCTCGTCCTCCCAGCAGCACCTCTGAGCCATGTTCACAGGAACCCCCAGCTTCAATGCCGGTTTTCTTTACTGCTTGTTAAAGTTTCTGTCTCCTTAGTGTTCTTCCTTTGTTTTTTGGGTTTTTGTTTTGTTTTGTTTTTTGAGACAGAATTTCACCCTGTCACCAAGCTGGAGTGCAGTGGTGCAGTCTCAGCTCACTGCAGCCTCCGCTTCACAGGTTCAAATGATTCTCATGCCTCAGCCTCCCAAGTAGCTGGGATTACAGGCACCCGCCACCCCACCTGGCTAATTTTTGTATTTTCAGTAAAGATGGGGTTTCTCCATGTTGATCAGGCGGTCTCAAACTCCCTGACCTCAGGTGAGCCACCTGCCCCAGACTCCCGAAGTGCTGGGGTTACAGGCATGAGCCCCATGTTCCTTTTCTTGCCTGCACTAAAATGATCAAACGAAATTCGGCGTCTGTAGTCTGTGCAGACAGGAGCTGCATCTAGTTTAAATGTGAATGTTATTACTGGGGGCTGTTAAAGAATTGCTTATTAAGGCCAGCACATGACTCACCTGTAATCTTAGCACTTTGGGAGGCCAAGATAGGAGGGTCACTTGAGGCTGAGTTTGAGACCAGCCTGGGCAACATGGCAAGATCCCACCTCTACGAAAATAAACAAAATTAGCTGGACATGGTGGTATGTGCCTGTAGTACCAGGTACGAAGAAGGCTGAGACGGGAAAATCACTTGAGGCCAGGAGGTTGAGGTTGTAGTGAGCTGAGATTGAGCCACTGCACTCTGGCCTGGGCGACACAGGGACACCGTGTCTCCAAAAAAAGAATTGCTTGTTGAAGTCACTTTGCTCTCTCAGATTTTTACGTACCGGTGCTCAAAAGAGGGCTGCAAGAAGAAAGAGATGCTGCAGATGGTGTGTGCCCAATGTCACGGCAACTTCTGTATCCAGCACAGACACCCCCTGGACCACAGCTGCAGGCACAGGAGCTGCCCCACCATCAAAGCCGGGTGAGAAGAGACTCAGCTGTGATGGCGCTGGCTCGAAACACATGGTATCATACGTGGAACCAGCTTAGACTCTAAAGTGGGGAGTGGAGCGACACTGAGCACCGTCCCGCACTGAGCACCGTCCCACACTGAGCTGCTTATCTTAACTGTTTGTTGAGGTAGATGGGACTAGAATAAAATTGAATGCTGAAGTTGATTCTAGTTGTTCTCATTTCCCATGGCTACCTTCACCAAGTACTGCAGACTGGGCGGCTTAAACCACAGAAGTCAGTTCTTTCACAGTTCTGGAGGCTGGAAGTCCAGGAGCAGGGTGTCAGCAGGGCCAGCCCCTTCTGAGGCCTGCGGGGAGCGTCGGCTGCGGCTCCCCAGTGTCTTGGGGTTCATTGGCCGTCCTCCACGTTTAGGGCTCATGGACAAACAACCCCCGTCTCCTCCTCCATCTTCACATGGTGGTCTCTGTGTCCTGACTTCCCCTTTCTGTAAGGATACCAGTCATGTGATCCCACACTCATGACCTTCTAACTGGATCATCACTGGAAAGACCCTGTCTCCATATGAGGTCACACTCTTGAGGGGTTGAGGCTAGGGCTCCAGCGTGTCTTGTGGGGACACGATTCAACACATAATGTCAAGTCGGGTAGCATCTGTGTGGCAGATTTGACATTATGTGTTGAATGATGTCCATCCCTGGGCTGGGCCGCAGGTAAATGCCTACTGGCAGGAAGCCATGTGGGTTCTCACAGTCAGCACATGGAGGCTGAGCGGGCACCCACCCACCTTCTGTGTAGGTGTTCATCCGTGACAGCCTCTTAACCCAAGCTGTTGGGAGATTTCCACACCCTGGCTCCTGGCAGGCTGGCCCAGCGACTCGGGTACTGGTTCACACGGCTCGTGTTTACGTCTGTGTAGGGTGCTACAGCTCTTGGCTAGTGAACATGGAAAGGTTGCTGTGCATAACTGAGCAGTGGGACCCGATGCTCTAGTGGTGTGGCTCCATCAGGACGGATAATGCATAACCACACGGTGGAACACGATGTTCCAGGGGTGTGACTTCATCAGGATGGATGACACAGGACGGGGACCCCAGATTACAAAAGCAGCTCACTCCAGCGCAAGCTCTCAGCACAGCAGCATCATAGCTGGTTTCTGAAACATCTTTTCTGCCCTCCAAGATCCTCTGACATGATGAACACTTCTGTATCAAGACAAACCTGAAAAGAACTGTTGGCTGGTTTTCTTTTTGGTGAAAAGTAAAGTGATGAGGCCCTTCCCGTCCACACTGCCGTGTGGATTATTTCCACTCTTAACTTCCACACCAGGTACCCCGTATTTCTAACGGCAAATATCCTGAAACCTTATTGAAACGTTCTCATTGAATTAGGCCAGGCACAGTGGCTCACTCCTGTAATCCCAGCACTTTGGAAGGCTGAGAGGGGTGGATTACCTGAGGTGAGGAGTTTGAAACCAGCCTGGCCAACATCATGAAACCCCCTCTCTACTAAAAATACAAAAATTAGCTGGGCATGGTGGTGTGTGCCTGTAATCCCAGCTATTTGGGAGGCTGAGGTGGGAGCCTCACTTGAACCTGGGAGGCAGAGGTTGCAGTGAGCCAAGATCATGCCATTGTACTCCAGCCTGGGCGACGAGTGAAACGCCATTTCAAAAAAAATTATATATATATATATACATGAATTACCTGGCAAAGTAGAGAAGCAGAATAATGTTAAGTTACAATTTGAGGTGGTTTAAGTTACTACCCCGGTGAAATAAAGTAGCTTAAAGAGCAGAGGAACCAGGGAGGCAGCTCAGGACAGCTCTGCCCTGCGCAGAATCACCAAGGACCCAGTCTTAACCGAAGCTTCTGTCAGACACCAGACAGCTCGCTCACGCGCTCTCCACCATGTTGCCTCTTGACGTGGCTGTGGGGCTGGGAAGGGGGAGGCACATCCACCTGATTGGCTGAGTCCTTGTCCAGTGGCAGGCCATAGCATGCTACTCAGATTCCTGGAGGGCACAGCTGTGTGCCTGTGCCTGACTCCCAAGGGGATGGGACTCGCTGTGTGAGAAGGTATGTCTTCCTGGATCACTTGTTTCTGCCACAGCTGACTTCTTAAAACAGGCACAGTTTGGCTGGGTGCGATGGCTCACGCCTGTAATCCCAGCACTTTGGGAGGCCGAGGAGAGTGGATCACCTGAGGTCAGGAGTTCAAGCAGCCTGGCCTTCATGGTAAAACCCTGTCTCTACTAAAAATGAAAAAAAAAAAAAAAAAATTCAGCTGGGCATGGTGGTGAATGCCTGTAATCCCAGCTACTCAGGGGGCTGAGGTAGGAGAATCACTTGAATTCGGGAGGCAGAGGTTGCAGTGAGCCGAGATCACACCATTGCACTCCAGCCTGGGAGACGGAGCAACACCCCGTCTCAGCAACAACAACAACAACAACAGGCATCGTTGTCAGCAGCCAGCTAGCCTGAGAGACAGCTTTTTTGTGTCTGGACATGATTTCAACACCAAGAAGAAAGTTGCAAAATGCCACCTATTGAACATGTCTCTATCTAGTGATGAAGCAGTGGAAACTTGCAGAAGTGACTTTAAACTACAAGAGCAGGCAGTAGGGCTTCCTCAAGTAATGGTGTTACAGGTTTGAAGAGCAGAAAAAACAGTGGGGTGAAGGAGGGTAAGCTGGGGTGTGAGAGCCGCAGTCCTTCGTGGCTTAGATGAAAGACGGGTGCATCCTTCGTGGCCTGACACTTTCCACCACTGTCTGTGATTTTGTGAAGCAATGAGCAGGGTTAACAAATACTGGTCTTAAATTTATACTGACAGCCGCTGTTCACTTCAAGAGTGCAGAGATTTCCTAGGACCTTAGTGGGTGGGAGGAAATAGGGCAAAACAAAATTCCCCTGAGTTCATTCTGAACTGCCCTGGTCGTGCAGCTGTGCCCACCACACATCCCACCGGGACACTTTACACCCTGGCCACCTGGCTGTGCCCACCACATCCCGCAGAGACAGTGTACACCCTGGCCACACAGCTCTGCCCACCACACATCCCACTGAGACAGTGTACACCCTGGCCACGCAGTTATGCCCACCACACATCCCACTGAGACATTTTACACCCTGGCCACGTGGCTGTGCCCACCACACATCCCACTGAGACATTTTACACCCTGGCCACGCGGCTGTGCCCACCACACATCCCACTAAGATAGTGTACACCCTGGCCACCTGGCTGTGCCCACCACACATCCCACTGGGACACTTTACACCCTGGCCACCTGACTGTGCCCACTACACATCCCGCTGAGACTACAAAAATAAAAGCCACTGAATTTTTTTTTCTGGTTTCACAGTCAAAAAATGTAACAGGAAGGGTTTGTATGCAGTTCTGTTCTGCAAAAGGTGATTGAAATTGCAGTCAAGCCAGCAGTGTTTCTGTCAATGACTGGCCATGTATACGCTGATGATTGCAAAGATGATGCTATATTTTCACTGTACCTTTTTGTTTTAATCTGACACAAACTTTTGCTCTCAATTGACATAATTGTACATATTGATGAGGTTACATTGTCATATTTGGATACATGTAGACTGTTACCAAGTCAGAGTAATTAGCATATTTGTCACCTCGAACACTTATTTCTTTGTTTTGGAAACATTGGAGATCTGCTCTTCTAGCTATTTAAAAATAAGGGGTTGGTCCTGGTGGCTCATGCCTGCAATCTCAGCACTTTGGGAGGCCGAGGCAGGTGGATTCCTTGAGGCCAGGAGTTTCCAGACCAGCCTGACCAATGTGGTGAAACCCCATCTCTACTAAAATTACAAAACTTAGCTGGGTGTGGTGGTGCTCCTGTAATCCCAGCTACTTGGGAGGCTGGAGCAGGAGGATTGCTTGAACCTGGGAGGCAGAGTTTGCAGTAAGCCAAAATTGCACCACTGCACTCCAGCCTGGGGGCCAGAGTGAGACTCCATCTCAAAAAAAATAAACAAGCTAGTCACCCTGCAGTACCTCAGAACACTGGGATGTAATCCTCTTAGCAAGGTGGACTGCCCCATGTCTAGGTTTAGAAGCGCAAACGGGCAGCACTGTGCCACAGTGGCACACAGCACTCGGCACACTCGCGCTCTGCACACGTTTGTAGCCTCGGCCTTACAGCCTAGGTGTGGAGGAGGCAGCACCATCGAGCTCTGTGTAAGTCATTCTAGGATGTTTGCACAGCAATGACATCACCTGACCACGGCACATCCCTGATGCTAGGTGACGTGACTGCACTATCTTATTCTATGGTGTCTATCCTAGGCCTGTGTCAGAACACGGGGCTCCTTACAGGAGGGCGCTGGACCCCACCCGAGGCCCTGATTCTGAGATGGACTCAGGTTTGCACTTGGAGCTGCCCAGGTGACGGGTCTGGTCTGGAACTGCACTTGGATAAGCCGCTTTCCTGCGTCTCCAGCACATCCTCTGCCACCCACACATGCTGTGGAACTCTGGAAGTGCAGTCAGCACAACAGGGTTCCGTGTGATTAAGTTTAAAAACCACTAACTTGGTTCAGTCATTGGAAAATGTAGTATGTTAGGAACTTGGGTATGTGAACTGTGAACTTTGTGAAATCTAAATATAGGTCAGGTGTTCTAATGAAAAAATGTTTTTAATATTTAAAGTCTTGAGAAACAACATTCTGAAAATTTAATGTCCAAATTGAGATGTATCCAGCCAGCCCCAGGCTCATGCTTGTAATCCCAACACCTTGGGAGGCCGAGGTGGGTGGATTGCTTGAGCCCAGACATTCGAGGCAGGAGTGGGCAATGTAGTAAGACCTCATTTCTCAAAAAAAAAAAAAAAAAAAAAAAAGCCGGGTGTGGCAATGTGTGCATGTGGCCTCAGTTAGGAGGATCTCCTGATCCTGGGGAGGTCAAGGCTACAGTGAGCTGTGATCACATCACTGCACTGCAGCCTGGGTGACAGAGCAAGACTCTGTCTCATTAAAAAGAAAAAAGAAAAAAAAAAAAAAAACAAGGCCAGGTGTGATGCCTAACACCTGTAATCCCAGCACTTTGGAAGGCTAAGGCAGGTGGATCACTTGAGGTCAGGAGTTTGACACCAGCCTAGCCAACATAGTGAAATCTGTCTCTTCTAAAAAGGCCAAAATTAGCCAGGCACAGTGGCGGGAACTTATAATTCTAGCTACTCGTGAGTCAGGAGAATTGCTTGAACCCGGGAGGGGAAGGTGGCAGTGAGCTAAGATTGTGCTATTGCATTCCACCTGGCCCACAGAGGGAGACTCTGTCTAAAAAAAAAAAAAAAAAAAAAAGGTATATCCAAAACACACTAGAGTTTGGAGGCAATACCAAATATTTATATATCTCTCTCACTGTTAAAGGTATTGTTTATATGTTGCCTATATTGTAGAGTGGGGTCCAGGCATCCACTGGGAGGCTTGGAACAGAACCCCAGAGGATAAAGCGGGACTGCTGTGTAATTTTTGTAGTATAGAGTAGCAACTGTTTATATATTTCTAGAAATGCAAATAAAACCAAGGCCTGAAGAGTAAAAAGTATTATTTACATGTTGAAATAATATTTTGGATATGCTAGGTTAATAAAACATTAAAATTATTTTCACTTGTTTGGTTTTACTGTGGTTGCTCACGATTTTGAAACTGGGTGGTCAGCTTGGTTCTGTCCCTATCGGATGGCGTTGTCTAGCACCCCCATTAAAGGCCAGACAGCCCTGGCGCATTTTCTCAGTGGGAGGGGTGGTGTCTGGTTCATGTGTTGGGTTTTGTGTCTTCGATTTGATGGAGTCCTGAAGTATAAAACTTAAGAGCTAGGCCTGTAGGGAGCCAGCCCTACATCACCCATGGGTACCCCAAGTTTGGTGGCGACAAAGGAATGAGAAAAAGATTAAGAGAAAAAGTGGGACCAGGGGGCTGTCACCTTATTACTCCGGAGGCAACAGTGAAGGCCCCAAGTTCTGATCATCCACACTATTGATCATAATCACTTTGATCTACTGGGTAGGGGCGGAGTGATGGTAGGGAGAGGGTGATGCTGGAGTGATCAGTGAGCCGGGAGTGAATCAGTGAACTAGAAATGCTGTGTCACTCTGACGATCGATAACAGTAGCGCTCTGCGAGTTTCACAAAACAAGAACACGTGGTCATCTTTTTTTTTTTTTTTCTTTAGTTTATTATCTATGTGCAGCTGATGGAATGCCAGAGCCTACAAGCAGCCTACAAGTCTGGCCATGTCATAATGTTACAAAGGGGTTTTACATCCTCGAGCACAATGTTTTTGGTAACAGAGCCGAGGTCACCCTGCACCAGAACACGAGGCGTGGAGAGGCCTTCCTCCTCAGAGGCCTCCTGTGGCTGTCCGCAGTTTGTTGTTGTTTATGTGTTACTCAAAACGAATTTATGTAGGCACTCTGTCAGTCCTTTCTCCTCTGCTGCTTTTCCCAACATAGACCAGGCGTAGTGGCTCACACCTGTAATCCCAAAACTTTGGGAGGCCAAGGCCAATGGATCATTTGAACCCAGAAGTTTGAGACCAGCCTGGGCCACATGGCAAAACCCTGTCTCTACCAAAAATACAAAAAGTAGCCAGGTGTGGTGGTGTGTGCCTGTAGTCTCACCAACTCGGGAGGCAGAGGTGGGAGGCTCATTTGAGCCCAGAACTTCAAGGCTGCAGTGACTCATGATTGTGCCACTGCACTCCAGTGTGGATGACAGAGTGAGACCCTTCTCAAAAAAAAAGCTGATGGACCCCGAGACATCACTGATGGAAATCAAGGTGTTCCCAGAGCGCCACTGAGAGCAGGCAAGTCGGCCGTGGCCCTGCTGGCTCGAGTGTCAGTCAACTGTTGAGGTCACTGGTGGGCCCTGTCTTTTCGGAGGCGGATTTGGACCTGGGCTGGTATGGTGGCGGGAGCAGATGTTTGCAGATGCTTAACATTTTTTCTTGCTGGGTTGGACAGGCTTGCAGTCGGTGCCTGGCATCTGATGTCTTCATCCCACCTGCCTGCAGCGGGGGAAGCACGACGTGTCCTCACTCCATGCCTCGGGGGCTTTCCTTGTCCCGAGCTGGACTTTGGCTGACATCACTGGTTTTCCTGGGCAGGGCCCGGAGCCATGTTGTGGTTCCTAATGCCCAGCATCTTGCGTGGGAGCCTGGGAAGCCTGGCTGCTACTTCCTGTCTGGTTTACGGACTACAGGATCAAACATTGTCACAAGATGCCCCCAGAAGACCTTTGTCTGAATCAGGTGAGGGTTGACAGCATCCAGATTCCTGGTGAGAAATGAGGTCCAGCATCACAGGAAGGACGGATATAACCAGGCCGTCAATCCTAACTCAGTTTCTCTAGGTTAACAAAGTTAAAAGGGATTGGGCATATTTTTAAATGTACTCTGCATGAACCTTCCAGATGTATTCTTTGCAGTAAGCCTAAAACCACACTTGAAAGATCAATTCTGAAATGAGTTCCTAAAATAGCTCAGTGGCTGAAATAGCCCTAGTTTTGCAAATGTTAAGCTTAAGAATTAGGATATTTCACATCCACTGAGTATCGTAAATGTCTTTGTGTTTCTTTTGAGACAAGTCTCGCTCTGTCACCCAGGTTGGAGTGCAGTAGGGCATTCATGGCTCACTGTAGCCTTGAACTACCAGGCTTGAGTGAAGCTCCCACCTCAGCCTCCTAAGTAGCCAGGACTACAGGTATGTACCACCATGCCCAGCTAGTTAAAATATATATATTTTTTAAAATAAAGACAGGGTCTCACTATGTTGCCCAGGCTGGTCTTGAACTCCTGGGCTCAAGTGACCTTTCCACTTTGGCTTCCCAAAGTGCTGGGCTTACAGGGGTGAGCCATGGTGCCTGGCCTTCAATATTGCAAATGTCTTGAGAGGAGCATTGTGTTCTAGGGATCCCAGTGACAGGGAAACTGCTCTGACTTCTCTGCTTGGTTGCATATGAAGTCTTTGCAAATAAAGGTTGATTTACTTTATTTTGCTGAAGTCATATTAAAAATGTATAATCACAGCGAATTATACAAGGTGAATAAAGCAAAGAGGAGAGTGTATTGGCCAAGAGAGTAGTTGAATGCTGTGAGATGTTTTTTTGCAGTTTTTCATTTTTGTCTGTCTTATATAGAGACAGCCTTGCTCTGTTGCCCAGGCTAGAATACAGTGGCGTCATCATGGCTCGCTGCAGCCCTGACCTTCTGGGTTGAAGCAGTCCTCTCACCTCAGCCTCCCAAGTAGCTGAGACTACAGGTGCACTCCATGATGCCCTACTAATTTTTAAATTTTTTGTGGAGTTGGGATCTTGCTATGTTGCCCAGGCTGGTGTCCAACTCCTGGGCTCAAGTGATCCTCCCACCTCAGCCTCTCAACGTGCTGGGATTACAGGTGTGAGTGCCTGGCCCTGCTTTACATTTCTTTTGTTTGAGGGTGTTGTCCTTTGATTTCTACCCCACATTGCTGCAACGTCAGGATGGGGAGACTTTACTGACACCCAGTGTTGAGGCTGCACACACTCGTGAGCTACATTATGATATAATCTTAGAACACATTAAAAGCTAAGGTTTTCTTGCAATTCATGCATGCTACATACAAATACCTTTTAAAGTGGCCTTTTTTGGCCGGGCGCAGTGGCTCACGCCTGTAATCCCAGCACTTCAGGAGGCTCAGGCGGGCAGATCACGAGGTCAGGAGTTGACCAGCCTGGCCAATATGGTGAAGAGACCTGGCTGGTCTCTACTAAAGATACAAAAAAAATCTAGCTGGGTGTGGTGGGGCATGCCTGTAATCCCAGCTACTTGGGAGGCTGAGGCAGAAGAATGCTCTATAACCCAGGAGATGGAGGTTACAGTGAGCCAAGATCGTGCCATTGCACTCCAGCCTGGGTAACAGAGCGGACTCTTGTCTCAAAAAAAAAAAAAAAAAAAAAATTGCCGTTTAAAAAAATTTTTATTAAAGTGCCCACAGCAGAGTAGCTCTCTAATTTTACATTCTGTTTGTTTCATTTTTCTGCAGATAGCTGTGCTGTGGTGAATCGTAAGAAGAAAACAAATGAAACAGCAGTCCACCCAAAGGAGGCTCTTGATGGGCCAGTGTTCCCTCTCCTGGTTTCACTTAAACAGTCCCTGGAGCGTGAGGACAATTAGAAAGGCTAATGTTTCTATGGCAATCGGGTAGAAAGCTTATGGGCTTCCAGGACAGAGATAAAATGGACCATTAAACAAGCTGGCGTCAGTGTGCACACAATGCTGAGTGCTGTGATCGTCTGCAGGGGTGACTTGGGCCTGTTGCTCGGCCGGGAGTGTGCTCAGTTCCAGGGACTTCTGTGGCACCCACACTTTGTCCATCACAAGCACCCTCTGATTCTCTGTTCTGTAGGAGCCAAGCCCGTCCATCATTGTGCTACACCCCTGGGTCTCATAGAGGAAGGTCAATCTTGGCAGCTCTGTCTGAAGCAGTGGTTCCTCAACTTGTTCAAATGTCAGAAACCCGACCAGTCTTGGTGCTCCGTGGCCTACCAAGAAGACAGCTGAACTGAGTGCCACACATGCAGTGTTCTGCAACAGGAGGGGCACCACATCCTGGAGCCTAGTATAAGCATACAACAGGCATCCAAGGTGTGAGGTGAGGTGTGTAGGAAGAAAGCTGAAGTGGAGAAAACCAGCTTTGCTATAAACAGAAAAAGCCAGCTTCATCCAATTTCAGGGTCAGAGGTCTTGGGACATGGTGAAGAGCATTTTGCAACAGTTGGGTTGATCAGCTATGGTTTATGGTCTTACTAAAACAGCTAGTAACAGCCAGGCGTGGTGGCTCACAGCTGTAATACCAGCACTTTGGGAGGCCGAGGCGGATAGATCACTGAAGTCAGGAGTTCAAGACCAGCCTAACATAATGAAATCCCATCTCTACTAAAAATAAATTGGCCAGGCATGGTGGTGGCCACTTGTAATCCCAGAACTTTGGGAGGCCAAGGTGGATAAATCATCTGAGGTCAGGAGTTCAAGGCCAGCCTGGCCAACATGGTGAATCCCTGCCTCTACTAAAAATGCAAAAATCAGCCAGGCATGGTGGTGGGCACCTATAGTCCTAGCCACTTGGGAGGCTGAGGCAGGAGAATTGCTTGAGCCTGGGAGGTGGAGGCTGCAGTGACCCGAGATCATGCCACTGCACTCCAGCCTGGGCAAGAGAGTGAGACTCTGTCTCAAAAAAAAAAAAGTTTCATATCTCAGATATCTGTAATTTAGGGTTCAATAAAGTAGGAAGTGAGTGATATAACTCCTTATTATAAAACATGCATACCTCCTCAGAGAACATAGTATGATAATAGTATATAAAACTAATGATCAAAAGCCTTCATTCCCATAATCAATAATCAGAGATGTAATGGAAGAGGAAAACTCCATTTAGAGCAACAATAAAGACAAAACACTTAGGAATAAACCGGAGACATGTTAAACCTGTATGGGATAAAACTTTAAAATGTGTTTCAGGAAGTATGGTTTTGGGAGGAAAAGAGAAAAATGTGTGTTTCATGAAAGGCACAATAGTACATGGAAATCAATGGAAAGACAGTCCTTGTTCTCGGAAGACTCAGACGAGTGCAAGACATGGCCTGAGAGCATGTGAGGATGACCCCAGATAGCCTGACAAAGGGGTCTTGTAAAGGGATGTTCAGATTGACCTATTCAAGGCCCATCTTGTGCCTTCCCTATCACAACCCTGGGATCAGCCGTTTCTCCCAGGAGCCCTGGTCCATGTTTGTGGGGGATGGTATCGAGGAGCCGTGTTGCGGGTACTTGGAGTGCTTAGTGCCACTGGGATGTTACTGCGTCTTCAGTCCTTTCAGCATTTCTGTATTAGTCCATATTCACACTGCTGAAACAGAAATACCTGAGACTGGGTAATATATAAAGAAAAAGAAGATTAGTGGACTCCCAGTTCCACGTGGCTGGGAAAGCCTCATAATCATAGCAGGAGGCAAAAGGCATGTCTTGTATGGCAGCAGATGAGAGAAAATGAGAACCAAGCAAAAGGGGTTTCCCCTTATAAATCAGATCTCATGAGACTTATTCACTACCATGAGAACAGTACAGGGGAAACTGATTCAATTGTCTCACTGTGTCCCTCCCACAACGCATGGGAATTATAAGAACTGCAATTCAAGATGAGATGTGGGTGGGGACACAGCCAAACCGTATCAATTCCAAAAATGAAAAAAATTTTTTCCTTTTTTTTTTTGAGACAGAGTCTTACTCTGTCACCCAGGCTGGAGTGCAGTGGTGTGATCATAGTTCACTGCAGCCTCCATCTCCCAGGCTTAAGCAATCTTTCAACCTCAGCCTCCTAAATAGCTGGGACTATAGGTGTGTGCTAGCACGCTCAGCTAATTTTTTATTTTTGTAGACAGGAGGTCACACTGTGTTGCCCAGGCTGGTCTTGAACTCCTGATCTCCAGCCATCCTCCTGACTCAGCCTCCCAAAGTGCTGGGATTGCATGTGTGAGCCACTGCACCTGGCATTATTCATTTTTTTTTTTTTCTGATGCAGAGATTCGCTCCTGTTGCCCAGGCTGGAGTGTAATGGCATGATCTTGGCTTACCGCAACCTCTGCTTCCCGGGTCCAAACAATTCTCTTGCCTCAGCCTCCCAAGTAGCTGGGATTACACGCATGTGCCACCACACGTGGCTAATTTTGTAGTGTTTAGTAGAGATGGAGTTTCTCCATGTTGATCAGGCTGGTCTTGAACTCCCGACCTCAGGTGATCCGTCTCTCCCCTTGGCCTCCCAAAGTGCTGGGATTACAGATTTCAGCCACTGCACCCAGCCTTTTTTTTTTTTTTTTTAAGCCAGAGTCTCACTCTGTCACCCAGACTGGAGTGGTGTGATCTCGCCTCATTGCAACTTCCATCCTCCCAGGTTCAATCAGTTCTCATGCCTCAGTCTCCCAAGTAGCTGGGATTACAGGTGTGTGCCACCTGGCTAATTTTTGTATTTTCAGTAGAGATAGGGTTTTGCTATGTTGGCTAGGCTGGTCTTGAACTCCTGACCTAAAGTGATCCACCCACCTCAGACTTCTGAAGTGCTGGGATTGTAGGCATGAACCACCACACCTGGCCAACTTCTTTTTTTTTTTTTTCATCAACTTACTGGCAGAGTGCAGAGGTCCAGGGACAGGTGACAGAGAGATGACATTTGACATGAGTTTTGAAGGATAAGCGGAATTAAGCTAAAATCAAATGATTCACTACAGAGATGGGTGAATTCCAGATTGTGAAAAACTTTGTGCTTTTTTTATCTTGCATGTATATGACCTACTCCAACAGACAAAACCACAGAAATGGCGAACCAATGAGTGACTGCGGATTGAGGGTCTGGACTGCCGTGGGCTCACACAGGGAGCTTCCTGGAGCAATTGAAGAGTTCTGCATCCTACCTGGTCTTCATGGTGGATACCTAAATCTATTCATGTGCTAAATTTCACAGAACTGTATGACCTCCCAAAAGTCAAATTTACTATTTCATCATTTCAAAAAAAAAATTAATTTAAATAGCTTAAAAGTATATAACTTTATTAATAATTGCAAGACTTTTTCTTATTTGTGTATTACATGACTGTATAGAAAGAAACTCCAAGGGCATCAACCAAATATTTACAAGAAGTAATAAATATATTCAGCAGGAATGGCTACACGAGGGAAAACTATTTTAAATACTGTGTTACTTAAGAAAACACAGTGAAACTCTCTTTATGGGATGACTGAAAACAACAATAACACCAAATGCCTGAACATTCATTCACCTAAGAACACAGGGAATGTCTGTCTTAGAGCTCAAGTAATTTACTGCTCTAACAAGAAAATCACGGCCCACTGCAGAATGATACACAGGTTGTGATCCTAATAACATTTTTTTTTTTTTTTGAAAAACAATAAAGAAGAGGAAGAAAGAGAAAGAGGAAGAGGGAGAGAGGATGGGGGTATTGCTTTATTGCCCGGGCTAGAATGCAATCTAAATATGGGTATGCCTATAATTGTCCTTAATAATGGAGACATGAAAGAAAATGAGGGAAGAGAATAACAAACAAGGAGCCAACCGACATTTCGTTTAAACTTCTAAGTTGATATGATGTGGTGCTGATAAGAGTATATTTCGTGTATTTAAAGTGGAGAGTTCTATAAATGTTAATTACATTTACTTGTTCCAGATCTGAGTTCAAGTCCTGAATATCGTTGTTAATTTTCTGTCTCATTGATCTAATATTAATGTTGAAGTCTCCCACTATTATTATGTGGGAGTCTAAGTCTCTATAAGTCTTGTATGTCTGCGTATTCCTGTATTGGGTGCGTATATATTTAGGATCTTTAGCTCTTCTTGTTGCATTGATCCTTTTATCATTATATAATGTCCTTCTTTGCTTCTTTTGATCTTTGTTGCTTAATTGTAACTTCTGCTTTTTATTTATTTATTTTAGCTCTCTGGTTGGTTGGTAAATCTTTCTCCATCCCTTGTTTGGAGTCTTTGTGTATCCTTGAATGTGAGATGGGTCTGGATGCAGCATACTGATGGGTTTTAGTTTTTTATTCAAATTGCCTGTCTTTGGATTGAGGTATTTAGTCAATTTAAATTTAGAATTAATAATAATATGTGTGAGTTTAATACTGCCATTAGCTGGCTATTTTGTCCATGATGATGTAAATTCTTCATTATATTGATGCTTTTTGATAATTTTTTTAGAAAGGCTGATACTGTTTGTTCCTTTCTATGTGTAGTGGTTCTTCCAGAAGCTCTTGTAAAGCAGGCCTGGTGGTGATGAAATCTCTGAGTGCCTGCTTATTCACAAAAAAACTCTATTTTTCTTTCACTCGTGAAGCCCAGCCTGGCTGGATGTGAAACTCTGGGTTGAAAGCTCTTTTCTTCAAGGATGTTGAATATTGGCCCCCACTCTCTTCTGGCTTGTAGGGTTTCTGCTGAGAGATCTGCCGCAAGTCTGATAGGCTTCCCTTTGTGGGCAATCGACCCTTCTCTCTGGCTGCCCCCAGCATTCTCTCCTTCATTTCAACCCTGGTGAATCCGACGACCATGTGCCTTGGAGTTGCTCCCCCTGAGGAACATCTCCGTGGTGTTCTCTGTATTACCTGGAGTTGAACATTATCCTGCCTTACTAGGCTGGGAAAATTTTCCTGAACAATGTCCTGAAGCGTATCTTCCAGCTTGGATTCATTCCCCTCGTCACATTCAGGTACACCTATCAAGCGTAGATTAGGTCTTTTCACATAGTCCCATATTTCTTGGAGACTTTCCTCGTTCCTTTTTATCCTTTTTTCTCTAATCTTGTCTTCTTGTTTTATTTCATTGAGTTGGTCTTTGACCTCTGATATCCTTTCTTCTGCTTGATCAATTCGGCTGTTAAAACCTGTGCATACTTCACGAAGTTCTCCTATTGTGTTTTTCAGCTCCATCAATTCACTTATATTCCTCTCTAAATTGTGTACTCTTGTTAACATTTCGTCAAATCTTTTTTCAAAGTTCCTAGTTACTTTAGATTGGGTTAAAACAAGTTCTTTTAATTCACAGAAGTTTCTCATTATCCACATTTTGAAGCCTGCTTCTGTAATTGGAACACACTCGTTCTCCATCAAGCCTTGTTCCGTTGCTGATGAGGAACTGTGATCCCCCGCTGAGGGAGAGGCGTTCTGATCTTGGGCATTCTCAGCCTTTTTTGGCCGTTTTCCTCCCTTCGTTATAAATTTATCCATCTGTGGTCTTTGTATTCACCGTCTTTGTAATTGGGTTTCTGAGTGGACGTCCAACTTACTGATTCTCAGCGCCGAAATCTGAGCAACCCACTGCACCGACTAAATCAGCGGCGTTAAAATTGATGGTGCTTTTCTGACTCTGCACCAAGAACCGTCGCTCCAAGGCGCCGGCAAAACCGCCTCGCCGGTCACAAGAGTCGCGCTGGCGACCCGTGGGGCTCCTCCGCTGGGAATCTCCTGGTGCGTGAGCAACAAGAATTCATGTGAAGGTGTGGCGTCCTCTCATTCTTTGCGCTTTCACTGGGAGCTACAATCCCGAGCTGCTAGTGATCAGCCATCTTGGATCTCTCTCACACCTGGCCAACTTCTAATGAACAGAATATGGCAAAAGCCCAGGGAAATCACTTCTGTGATTAGGGTCCAAAGAGACTGTGGCATCCGTCTTGGGTGTGACCCTTCTTGTGTGTGCTCACTCTAAGGCAAGCCAGCTGTTGTGTTGTGAGCTTCCTTGTGGAGAGGCCCATGTTCCAAGGAACTGAGGGCAGTCTTTGGGCAATGACCTTGGAGGACTGAGTCCTTACAATATTCATGTGTGTGAGCTTGGGAGTGGATCATTCCAGACAAGCTTTCAGACGAAATCGCAGCACTGGCAGACACTTTGACCACAACTTGGTGAAACCTTGAGGCAGAGGCACAGAGCTCAGCCACGGCCACTTTCCTGATCCCCAGATACTAAGAGAAAATAAATGTTCTTTTAGGCTGTTAAATGTTGCGTTAATTTGTTGCACAAAAATAGGAAACATGCAATCTTCTATCAGCAAGGAAGAATGCACCTTTTTTGCTTGTCACCTTTGGATTCCTGAGGCAAGGTACATCATACTTAATATGGCTGCCAAGCACTAAGTTACTGGGTAACTTAAAAGCGAGGTTTTTTGTTTTTATTTTTTCGGTTTTTTGTTTTTGTTTTTGTTTTTGTTTTGAGATGGAGTCTGGCTGTGTTGCCCAGGCTGTAGTGCAGTGACTCCATCATAGCTCACTGCAGCCTCCATCTCCTAGGCTGCAGCAATCCTCTCACCGCAGCATCTGGAGTATCAGGAACTACAGGCAGGTGCCACCACACCCGGCTATTTTTTTTTTTTTTTAATTTTTTTTTTTTTTTTTTTTTTAAGACAGTCTCACTCTCGCCCAGGCTGGAGTGCAGTGCCACGAACTCCGCTCGCTGCAACCTCCACCTCCCGGGCGCAAACGATTCTTCTGCCTCAGCCTCCTGAGTAGCTGGGATTACACGCATGCGCCACCATGCCCGGCTAACTTTTGTATTTTTAGTAGAGGCGGGGTTTCACCATGTTGGCCAGGCTAGTCTCCAACGCCTGAGCTCAAGCGATCCGCCGGCTTCGGCCTCCCAAAGTGCTGGGATCACGGGCGTGAGCCACCGAGCCCAGCCACAAGTATTATTAAAATAGTATCCACCCTGTATATTTACTTTTTAGCACCTATGCTGATTTTTAAATTCAGCACGAAGTTTGGGTCATATTTGTGTTATTCGCAACAGCCGTAGCTCACCCATTTCGACTGCGAGTGGAGCTCCATGCCCTGGACCCTCGGAGGAGGCCCGACCCCGTGGCGCCCTGCCGGGGCAGCTGCACCCCAGATCCTCCCGAGCGCTCAGGGCCCGAACCCAGTCATCTGCACGTGTCAGGGGCAGAGCTGGTTACCTTGGCAACCGGCTGCTATCCTAGCAACTCGAGGCGCCTAGAGATGGCGTCACTAGCCGCGCCCAGGCCTGGCTCCGATACCCGAGCTGCGGACGTTTGCCATTAGCCGGCAGAGAGACGGACGCAGATTTCGCCTAATGGGAAGCTCCACCCTCTTGAAGGCAGGACTAACGCGTACCTGAGGCGTGGGTCCCTGCCGGAAGCCGGAGTCCGCCGCGCTGCTGGGCAAACGCAGGTGGGCCAGGTGGACGCGGGTAGGCGCGTGGGGTCGCCGCGGGGTGGCTAGCGGGTCAGGGAGCCAAGGAGACCCAGAGCCCCGGGGCGGGCTCCCGCGGGGCTCCGCCCCTTCCACGTGGGTGCGTGAGGGCCTGGCGCGGGCGACCGGGCGGCGGTCTTGGGGTCTGCTGTGCTGGGGAGGCCCGGCGCGGGCTTCGACACCCACGGCGCCTCTGGTGTAGCCCGGCGCGGGCGAGCGGAAGGGACGCCTCTGGCTCCTAGTTCTTAGGCCCTCGCGGTGGCTCTGGTTTCATTGTCTTCCTTTGACGGCGCGAGTTAGAATTCATTAAGCCCTGATTGCCCCCCACCCCGAGGCTTTCAGTTCTCACTTTCTCGTTTTTTATTGTTGAGGCAGTGTCTCGTTGTGTCACCCAGGCTGAAGTGCAGTTGCGTGATCATAGCTTACTGCAGCCTTCACCTCCTGGGCCCATGTCGTCCTCCCACCTCATCCTCCCGAGTAGCTGGGACCACAGGCCCACGCCACCACACCCGGATAATTTTTAAAAATGTTTTTTTGTAGCAATGGGGTCTCACTATATTACCCAGGCTGATCTTAAATTCTTGGGCTCA
This sequence comes from Saimiri boliviensis, assembly GCF_048565385.1. Classification (NCBI taxonomy): domain Eukaryota; kingdom Metazoa; phylum Chordata; class Mammalia; order Primates; family Cebidae; genus Saimiri; species Saimiri boliviensis. The sequence goes on along the minus strand of NC_133449.1, from coordinate 151,173,390 downwards.
AGCGATGGTTCCTCCCACCTCGGCCTCCCAAAGTGCTGAGATTCCAGGCATGAGCCACGTCGGCCGACCTCACTTTTCATCGTAAGCATGCTTTCCACTTCCTTCCTTCCATCATTCATTCATTCATTGTTTTAAAAAGTTCATAAGGTTCCTGCTGTGTGTCAGCACTGTTCAGGGCATTGGGCTGCAGCCGTAGGCAAGTGGAGACAAGTCTGTGAACTAGTGAACTTACCTTCTGGAGAGGAAAGACAGATGAACAGGGTGCACAGAGCAGGTGGTGATAAGTGCCATGGAGAAGATGAGAACAGGGGGATCGAGAGTGGAGAGGAGGAGGAGTGAGGCACCAGAACATTCCAGGTAGAGGAAACAGCAGGTGCAGATGTAAACAGCAGGGAGCCCAGTGTGGCTGGGCCAGTTTAGGCACAGAGAGAGAAAGAGGAGGTGCGGCCCCAGAGATGTGGGGAGGGGCCAAGGCTATCGTGGGGACTTTTCCAAGCTCTAAGAACCTTACTTTTCCTCCAGGTGGAAGGGGGGTCAGCTTGGGAAGTTTTCGAGTGGAGGTGACACACAATCTGATTGAGGAGTTTAGAAGCCATTGTGAGAGCTGGTGGCTTGGACCGGGATACCCAGAGGATTGTAAGGGAGTCACACTCTGGGTGTATTTCAGTGGCAAACCAATAGGAGCTGGTGATGGGTTGGCTGAGTGTGTGAGAAAGAGAGGAGTTGTGGATGCACAAAGGTTTTCAGCTTGAGCTGCAATGTGAACTTCATCAGATGGATGTTTATGGAAAGAATGTACACCAGGAAGATCAGGTTTGTGAAGGATGATCAGGAGTTTTGATTATGAATTCTTAAGCTTGCAATGATCTGTGTGTAGATGGTATATATACGATACATATAGTTATATATATACACAGTTTATGTACACACACACACGTATATATAAATTTTGAGATGGAGTCTGGCTCTGTTGCCCAGGCTTGAGTGCAGTGGCGCTGTCTCAGCTCACTGCAACCTCTATCAAGTGATTCTCTTGCCTCAGCCTCCCAAGTAGCTGGAATTATAGGCAGGTGCCAGCATGCCTGGCTAATTTTTGTATTTTTAGTAGTGACAGAGTTTTGCCATGTTGGTCGGGCTGGTGTAGAACTCCTGAACTCAAGTGATCCCCTGCCTTGGCTTCCCAGAGTGCTGCGATTACAGGTGCGAGACACCATGCCCAACCATATACGTCATACACACACACACACACACACACACGTATATATATGTATACACACATGTGTAATATGTGTATAAACAGCATGTGGCCAGGTGCAGTGGCTCACACCTGTAGTCCTAGCACTTTAGGGGGCCGAGGCGGGGGATCACTATCCTGGCCGATGTCAGAAGTTCAATATATACTTGTATATATGCGTATATGTACATGTATATGACCATGTATGTATATAATCATACAAAGACACAGTTGAGTTGGCAGTGTAGTTCAAGGAGAGGGTTAAGAAGAGACCTGTAAATGAGGAAACAAAGTCATCAGCGGCTGGTTGGTATTTGAAGCCACATGACCAAATGGGATCACTGAGGGAGTGATGAGGCTAGGTTCTAAGCCTGGGTCCTTCAGTGTTCAAGGGCAGGGCGATTAAGAGGTCAGAGCAAAAGCAGGAGTTATGCTGTCTGTGCTGGATGCCAAGTGAAAAACGCCTGTCAAGAGAGAAGGAAGGGGCTGGGTGCAGTGGCTCACGCCTGTAATCCCAGCACTTTCAGAAGCCGAGACAGGTGGATCACCTGAGGTCAGTGGTTCGAGACCAGCTTGGCCAAAATGGTGAAACCCCATCTCTACTAAAAATATAAAAATGAGCCAGGCGTGGTGGCACATGCCTGTAATCCCAGCTACTAGGGAGGCTGAGGCAGGAGGACTGCTTGAGCCCAGGAGGTGGAAGTTGCAGTGAGCTGAGATTTTGCCACTGCACTCCAGCCTGGCCAACACAGTGAGACTCTGTCTCAAAAAAACAGAGAAGGCTGGATCAACAGTCCAACACTGTTAGGTCAAATAAGTTGCATACTGGGGGTCGGCAATGGCATTTAGCTACATGGGTGTCATTGTGGTAGGGTGGTTGGGGCAAAAGCCTGATGGGATGGGGAGGAAAGAAGTCAGAGATATGGTAGGTAGGTGATTATTTATTTATTTAGAGACACAGTCTCACTCGTTGCCCAGGCCGGAGTGCAGTGGTGTGATCTCAGCTAACTGTAACCACCTCCCCGGGTCAAGTGATTCTCCTGCGTCAGACTCCCGAGTAGCCGAGACTACAGGCAGGTGCCATCACGCCCGGCTAATTTTTGTATTTTTGGTAGAGATGGAATTTCACCATGTTGTTAGGTCTGGTCTCAAACTCCTGACCTCAAGTGATCTGCCCTCCTTGGCCTCCCAAAGTGCTAGGATTATAGGCGTGAGCCACTGCGCCCGGCCTGTTTATTTATTATTTTTGTAGAGACAGTCTTGTGTTGTTATGGCTGGTCTCAAACTCCTGGGCTCAAGTGATCCTCCTGTCTCGGCCTCCCAAAGTGCTGGGATTACAGGCATGAGCCCCTGACCCTTGCCAGGGTAAATGACTCATGAGGACTTTGCAGAAGGGAGCTGAGAAGTGGGGTGCACATTGAAGGGGATGCAGAGCCGAGACAGTTTAAGATGTGGGAGGTTGCAGTTGCTTCAGCAGAATGCAGGAGCTAAGGAGGCCAGAGACAGAGAGTTGCTCAGAGCGATACCCTTAAGCCGGCGAGGGCGAGGAGACCTTGTGCAGGAGTCGGCGTTCACCTCGCTGGGAGCACACACCTGCTGGCGGATGGGTAGGTGTAGCAGGAGCTCGTGGAAGTTCCCTCTGATTGCATTTGTGTTCTCAGTGGCCAGGAACTAAGAAATGGGAGACGTGGGACGTTTGAGGTAGGAGAGGTGAAAGAATGCGTCATCCTGAGAAAGGGCTGGAGTAGGGACATGTAGCAGAATTGCTGGGCAGCACTGAAATCCACGTGAGGTTAGTGGTCGGTTTTTTTTGTTGTTGTTGTTTTGAGACAGGGTCTTGCTCTGTTGCCCAGGCTGGTCTTGAACTGCTGGGCTCAAGTGATCCTCCCACCTTAGCCTCCTGAGTAACTGGAACTACAAGGGCTTGCTACCATGCCTGGCTAATTTTTGAATTTTTGTAGAGATGGCATTTTGCCATGTTGCCCTGGCTGGTCTCAAACTCCTGGGCTCAAGTGATCCTCCCACCTTGGCCTCCCAAGTTGCTGGGATTACAAGTGCCACCATGCCTGGCCCGTATTTTTAAATAGTATCCTTAGGCTGGGCGTGTTGGTTTATGCCTGTAATTCCAGGACTTTGGGAGGCCAAGGTGGGCGGATCACCTGAGGGCAGGAGTTTGAGACCAGCCTGGCCAACATGGTGAAGCCCTACTAAAAATTCAAAAAATTAGCCAGGCATGGTGGCGCATGCCTGTAGTCCCTGGTACTCAGGAGGCTGAGGTGGTTGGATCACTTTAAACCGGGAGGTAGGGGTTACAGTGAGCTGAGACTGCACTACTGCACTCCAGCCTGAGCAACAGAGTGAAACTCTAGCTCTAAAAAAAATAATTAATTAATTAATTAATACTATGCTTATAGTGAGTTTTTCTACTTGTTTACCACTTTGAGGCATAATCTATTGGTATCCTACTCTGATAGATGTGCTTCAGTTTCCTTATCTGTTTACCTACCTCACTGGTCACTAGCGTTAAATGGGCTAATACATGTGATCTCTTAGCATAGGACCTGGCCGGTTGTAAGTTCTCAGTGCACACAGATTTTAGTAGTGAGTCTTAACTGTGAGTGCCTCCCTCCAAATCTGCTTCCTTTTTATAGAAATTTATTGGAATCACTAGATTTTATTGGCAGAAAGGCCTTTAAGGAAAAATAATGCTGATGAAGGGTCTTGGTGCTTTCTGACACAGGGATGTCAAGCCCCGAATGTGCTGCTGATACCGCAGGCGAGTGTAGCCCTGGCCGGGAACCATGCTGTACTGCCGTTTTTTTTTTGTTTTTGTTTTTGTTTTTTTTTATTGGAGACAGCGTCTCACTTTGTCGCCTAGACTGGAGTGTGGTGGTGTGATCTTGACCCACTGTCGCTTCTGCCTCCTGGGTTCAAGTGATTCTCTTGCCTCAACCTCCCCAGTAGCTGGGATTACAGGCACTCACCTACCTGCCTAGCTGATTTTTATATTTTCAGTAGAGATGGGCATTTCACCATTTTGGTCAGGTGGTCTCAAACTCCTGACCTCAGGTGATCCACCTGCCTCAGCCTCCCAGAGTGCTAGGATTACAGGCGTGAGCCATTGTGCCCAGTCTTGCCTTGTTTTGTTTTGTTTTGTGTGTGTGTGTGTGTGTGTGTTTTTTGTGGAGAAGATCAAAGGGGAAGCAGACACATGAGAAGAGGGGAAAACCTGAGGGCATCATGGCTTTATTTTTTACTTTTTTTTTTTTTTTTGTGAGAAAGAAAAAAAGAATAAAGAAGAGGAAGAAAGAGGAAGAGGGAGAGAGGATGGGGGTATTGCTTTGTTGCCCGGGCTAGAATGCAGTCTAAATATGGGTATGCCTATAATTGTCCTTAATAATGGAGACATAAAAGAAAATGAGAGAAGAGAATAACAAACAAGGAGCCAACAACATTTCGTTTAAACTTCTAAGTTGATATGATGTGGTTAATATAATAATCAGTTAATATAAACTGATAAGAGTTTATATTTTGTGTAAAGTGGAGAGTTCTATAAATGTTAATTATGTTTACTTGTTCCAGATCTGAGTTCAAGTCTTGGATATTGTTGTTAATTTTCTGTCTCATTGATCTGTCTAATATTAATGTTGAAGTCTCCCACTATTATTGTGTGGGAGTCTAAGTCTCTTTATTAGTCTTGTATGTCTGGGTATTCCTGTATTGGGTGCGTATATATTTAGGATCTTTAGCTCTTCTTGTTGTTGCATTGATACTTTTATCATTATATAATGTCCTTCTTTGCTTCTTTTGATCTTTGTTGCTTTAACGACTATTTTATCAGAGGCAAAAATTGTAACTTCTGCTTTTTGTTTATTTATTTTAGCTCTCTGTTTGTTTGGTAAATCTTTCTCCATCCCTTGTTTTGAGTCTTTGTGTATCCTTGAATGTAAGATGGGTCTGGATGCAGCATACTGATGGGTTTTAGTTTTTTATCCAAATTGCCTGTCTGTCTTTGGATTGGGGGATTTAGTCAATTTAAATTTAGAATTAATAATGATATATGAGAGTTTAATACTGCCATTTAATATTAGCTGGTTATTTTGCCCATTAGTTGATGTAAATTCTTCATTATGTTGATGCTCTTTACTTGTTGGTATTTTTTAGAAAGGCTGATCCTGTTTGTTCCTTTCTATATGTAGTGGTTCTTTCAGAAGCTCTTGTAAAGCAGGCCTGGTGGTGATGAAATCTCTGAGTGCTTGCTTGTTCACAAAAAAACTTTATTTTTCCTTCACTTATGAAGCTTAGTTTGGCTGGCTGTGAAATTCTTGGTTGAAAGTTCTTTTCTTTAAGGATGTTGAATATTGGCCCCCACTCTCTTCTGGCACGTAGGGTTTCTGCTGAGAGATCTGCTGTAAGTCTGATAGGCTTCCCTTTGTGGGTAACCTGACCTTTCTCTCTGGCTGCCCTTAGTATTTTCTCCTTCATTTCAACCCTGATGAATCTGACGATTATGTGTCTTGGAGTTGCTCTTCTTGAGGAATATCTTTGTGGTGTTCTCTGTATTACCTGGAGTTGAATATTATCCTGCCTTACTAGGTTGGGAAAATTTTCCTGAATAATATCCTGAAGCGTATTTTCCAGCTTGGATTCATTCTCTTCGTCACATTCAGGTACACCTATCAAGTGTGGATTAGGTCTTTTCACATAGTCACATATTTCTTGGAGACTTTGCTCGTTCCTTTTTATCCTTTTTTCTCTAATCTTGTCTTCTAGTTTTATTTCATTGAGTTGGTCTTCGACCTCTGATATCCTTTCTTCTGCTTGATCAATTCGGCTGTTAAAACGTGTGCATACTTCATGTAGTTCTCGTATTGTGTTTTTCAGCTCCATCAATTCACTTATTTTCCCCTCTAAATTGTGTATTCTTGTTAACATTTCGTCAAACCTTTTTTCAAAGTTCTTAGTTTCTCTGGATTGGGTTAGAACAAGTTCTTTTAACTCACAGAAGTTTCTCATTATCCACATTTTGAAGCCTGCTTCTGTAATTGGAACACACTCGTTCTCCATCAAGCCTTGTTTTGTTGCTGATGAGGAACTGTGATCCCCCGCTGAGGGAGAGGCGTTCTGATCTTGGGTATTCTCAGCCTTTTTTGGCTGTTTTCTTCCCTTCGTTGTAGATTTATCCATCTGTGGTCTATATAATTACCATCTTTGTAATTGGGTTTCTGAGTGGACATCCAACTTATTGATTCTCAGCGCCGAAATCTGAGCAACCCACTGCGCCGACTAAATCAGCAGCGTTAAGATTGATGGTGCTTTTCTGTCTCTGCACCAAGAACTGACGCTCCGAGGCGCCGGCAAAACCGCCTCGCCGGTCACAAGAGTCGCGCTGGCGACCCGTGGGGCCCCTCCACTGGGAATCTCCTGGTGTGTGAGCAACAAGAATTCATGTGAAGGTGTGGCATCCTCTTGTTCTTTGCACTTTCACTGGGAGCTACAATCCCGAGCTGCTAGTGATCAGCCATCTTGGATCTCTCTCTTGTTTTGTTTTGTTTTGTTTTGTTTTCAGAGACAGGGTCTCTCCCTCTGTCACCCAGGCTGGGGTATAGTGGCATGATCATGGTTTACTGCACCCTTGAACTCCAGGGCTCAAGTGATTCTCCTATCTCAGCCTCCCAAGTAGCTGGGATTTCAGGCATACCACCATGTCCAGCTAATTTTAAAAAATACGTATTTTGGGTCCATGTGTGGTGGCTCACGCCTGTAATCCCAACAGCTTGGGAGGCCAAGGTGGGAGGATCGCTTCATCCCAGGAGTTTGAGACCAGTCTGGGCAACGTGGCAAAACTGCATTCCTACAAAAAATACAAAAATTAGGTGGGCATGGTGGCATACACCTGTAGTCTCAGCTACTCCACAGGCTGAATTGGGAGAAGCCTGGGCGGTTAAGGCTGCAGTGAGACGTGATTGTGCCACCGCAGTCCAGCCAAAATTTTTTTGTAGCGACAGGGTTTCACTGTGTCACCAGGCTGGGCATACTGCTTCATTTTTTGTAGAAAAAAATGCACAAATGTGGTTCTCACAATAGTTATAGCAAATGATCTTTCTCCCATGTATTTATTTATTGTTATTGTAAAGTAGCACTTGGGTGTTACATTTTTTAATTTATGGTAAATAAGTTGAGAGGGATTATAGTTTTTTTCCCAGTATATGGAGGGGTTGTGCAAACATCACCACAATCTAATTTTAAAACTTTTCCTTCTTCCAAAAGAAGCCCTGTACCCCTTGGCATTCGTCATTCTCGCCTCGGCTTGCCCTGTCTCGAAAAACACTCTCATCTCCTTCCTGTCTTTGTAACCTACATAACCTGAGCATTTCACAGGAATGGAATTATGCAGTGGGCAGTCCGGGGTGCCTGGCTTCTCTTACCTGGCGATGTTTTCTAGGTTCATCTGTATTGTGGCGTGGGTCCGTCTGTCATTTCCTTTTATAGCTGAATAGTGTCCCCCACGTGAATATGTCACATTTTATTTACCCCCTTCACTCGTTGATAGACAGACACTGGGGTTGTTTCCACCGCTTGGATTTTAGGCACAACACTGCTATGATCATCATTGTACACATTTTTCTGTAGCTGTGTTCATTTCTCTTTGATTGGCATTTCCTAAGTGGCCCATGATGGTGAGCCGCATTCCATGTGCTTACGGGCCCTTCGTGTATCTTCTTTGGAGAGATGGCTATTCAGATGCTTTCCGCATGTAAAAACTGGGTTATTTGTCTCTTATTACTGAGTTGTTAGAGGTCTTTATATATTCCACTTACTAGTGTCTTGTCAGATACGCGATCTGCAGGAATTTTTTTCCAATATTATGGGTGGTCTTTTTTTTTTTTTTTTTTCCCAAAGTATTACTGTCTTTATTATGGTAAAGGGTAGTATTTTATACATTAGCTAATTTTCTTTTTCTTTTTTTTTTTTTTTTGAGACGGTGTTTTGCTCTTGTTACCCAGGCTGGAGTGCAATGGCGCGATCTCGGCTCGGCTCACCGCAACCTCCGCCTCCTGGGTTCAGGCAATTCTCCTGCCTCAGCCTCCTGAGTAGCTGGGATTACAGGCACGCACCACCATGCCCAGCTAATTTTTTGTATTTTTAGTAGAGACGGGGTTTCACCATGTTGACCAGGATGGTCTCGATCTCTTGACTTCGTGATCCACCCGCCTCGGCCTCCCAAAGTGCTGGGATTACAGGCGTGAGCCACCGCGTGCGGCCGGCCACATTAGCTAATTTTCGAGTAAAAACATTTATGTAGAGAAACCGCTGCACAGATACCTCCAACTTAAATTAGAAAATATTTTCCTGTAGAAAATAGTAAAAATTATAACATTTACCCTGTAAGTTCATTTAAACCAAATAGTAGCTAAATACATTATACATTTATAAATAACAGGTTGAATTCTGGGATCCAGGAAATCTTTAGTTTCATTTATTGAAATGGCCATTATTTTAAGTTATGTGAAGTGAAATTTCTTTTTTTTTTTTTTTTTAAACCAATTTTCATTCTTGTTGCCCAGGCTGGAGTGCAATAATGCAATCTTGGCTCACTGCATCCTCCGCCTCCCAGTTCAAGTGATTCTCCTGTCTCAAGCCTCCCAAGTAGCTGGGATTAGAGGCATGCGCCACCACACCCGCCTAATTTTGTATTTTTAGTAGAAACAGGGTTTCTCCGTGTTAGTCAGGCTCATCTCAAACTCCTGACCTCAGGTGATCCACTCACCTCAGCCTCCCAAAGTGCTAGGATTACAGGCGTGAGCCACCACGCCTGGCTGTGAAGTGAAATTTCTATTAATATTTCCTCTTAATTTATGCCTGATTATTTTTCTTTATGCTAAGTCCATAATCCACAGCTGTTCTTTTCTAAAAGATGAGTACCATATCCTTTTCATCCGCTTGATAAGGTACCCATGCCTATCCAAATAAACGGTCGGCTGTTATTACAGCATGCCCAGAATTTGGGCAAAACCAGAATCTAACAAATTACGCTGTCACCTCATACCCATGGCTTGATGGGAAGCCATGAGGAACAAGGGTGAAGTGATAAAACTGGCACGTGGGTCAAGGAATAAAAGCCACGAGAATTCTGAGACCAGAGGGCAAGACAGATGTAGTCAGGATTGAAGGACAGAGCTGAAGTTCAAACAGAAAAAGAATGTTGCCTCAAGGATCAGGAGCTGAGCTGGCTGTCAGGGCCCCTAGTACACAGCGAGCAAATGAGGGGCGGTTAGACAGAAAAGACTGGATTCAGCAGGAGAAACCAGGGCCTAGGAAGATTCTAGGTGTTCACAGTAATTACGTGAAAACAAGACAGACCATGTGGCTTTAAATTGCCTAGCATATAGTATGTTCCAGGATGTCCAGTGCAGAAAGAATCTCTGGAAATGAAGGCAGGAAGGTAGCGCCACTCTAGTTCCTGTGCCGTGTGGAATGTTTCCCAGAGGAAGAGTATCTGAGGTAGCAGGCAGAGTTGTGCGGCCAGGGCTACACCGACTTCTTCAGTTTCCTCAAAACAACTTCACCACATACAATTTGTCTTCAAAGGAAGCCTCCAGGCAGCTAAAACAAACTTGCAACAGAGATCCAGTTTAACAAACAGATCCTGTGCTGTGTGGCTTCGGGAACTGGAGCACTGACTCTTCAAAACTTCCAGCTTGCGGGCTCGAAGTTAACCTCTAGACACATTAGTCATCTGTGAGTTTTCACCATTAAAACAACGCTTTAGCATGCCATTTCTTCTCTTTGCTCTCCATTTATGAATTTGTTACCTTTTTGCATTTGACTTTTTCAGTGGTTTTTTTTGTTTTGTTTTGTTTTGTTTGTTTTTGTTTTTTTTTTACATACTCTTCAGCAGTGCAAATCTGTTCTCTCCTCCCTAAATAATGTTGGTAAACAGTGGTGATCTTCCAATAGGAAGAAGTGAAGTACCTTATCATGTAAGAACCATTTATCCAGCCTTCTTACAAAGAGAGCTACGAGACATCTTATACATTTGAAATTCCTTAAAGACTGTGTCTTTCTATTAAAATGTACTTTTATATCTACTATCTGTGAAGAATTCACTGAAGCATGAATCACCTTTTATGAGAAGCTAAAAATATATCAACATGCACAGAAGTATAGGTAATCTATATCAAACATACTACGTCTTCCAATTCTAGAGCATACACCATCTTAAACTGTATTGCAGCACAGCTGAGTTCAAAATCTTGTTTCAAAATATTGCTTGGTATTAAGTCTCAGTAGGCAAATGATAGGACCACACGAGAAACTGAGAAACTGTTCGGCAGGTACATTCCCTTAGGTATTTACTTTAGGGAAGGACGCTTTTGAGTATAAAGACTGGCGAACTCACAAAGTATAGGCAGATACATGCTTGATTGTATCTTCTAATCTGTAGATAATGTATGTGAATAAAAATGGCATGAATTCATACACCTTTCAAAACGAAAGACTGATGAAGAAGTCACAATACAGTTAGAAATGATAATGACCAGATGAAATAATTTAGATGAAGCTTGCCTGTGTCTGAAGGAGACAGGGACTCAGCAAGCGGTCAGAAGGAAGCACAATGTGCTTTTACCTTTGCATGAAAAATCGTGTTCAGTTCCATATTGCCAAATGTCATTCTCCTTTTCTGTGGACATCTTCGATTTCTAGTTATTGACTGATTGCTTTACTGAAACTCCGCTTCTGGCCTTTCTTTTGGGAATCTGCCTCCTGATCGCTGTCCTCTCAGGCATCTGTTGCCTTCCCGCCATCCTCTGAATCTTCCGTTTCCATCCCACTGTCCCATGAAGCCTTGACTGCCTTCCCGCTGATCCCTGAAGCCTCCCTATCCTTCCCATGGTCCTTCTAGCTCTGGCTGCTCTGTGGCCACAGAGAGCTGCCAGTGTCGTGGATCATGCCATTTCTTCTGTAGTTCTGTGACTGATGCGGTGGGTATATCAGAGCACACACTCAGCTTTCCTTTGAGAAAGACCATTCCCTTCACTTTGAAACCAGGCTCCTCACCTAGCTGCTCATTACGTTCTTTCTAAGCCTAGCTGATATTTGGCATTTCAGCTGACCACAGCAAGATCATGGTCACAAAACCCACATTTGAGTTGATCAAGGAGCACTGGTCTGTGGACGTGGCACCTGAATGATGGGGAAGTGCTGCTGCCAGAGCTCCCACAGCTCCCTTCTCCTCTATCAGCTTCTCGGCTGGTTGCTTGAAGTGATTGATGGCAGTAGGAGGCATGGCATCCAAAAGCCTGGTGGCATCTATGCTGGAGGCTTCTATTACTTCCGTTGCAGAAGGAACACCTATTTGTTTGAAGTTAATTCTCCATTATTGTTCCACTTGTACTAATTGATATTCTTCCTTGTGCTCATAAAAGCAGGTGCACACCCCCATCCTTCCAGCTCTGCCCGCCCTCCTGGATGGAGGAACGTAGGACTCCACATCCTGTGATGGGGAGCTTTGTGTAACCAAATCAACCTCAGGGATGTCTAACCCACGTGCAGCAGCATTGGTGGCCACCAAAACTGCCATTTCTAAGACTTTTCAGGGTGATTTCCTTTTGCTTCTGTGCAGTGTCTCCATGCAATGACTTGGCATCCTGCTTTATAGACGAATTCTGGGACAGCTCCTGGGCTTCTTTCTTGGTCTTATAAAAGATGTTAGTGCGCCCTTGAAGACCACTGTATATTCAGATGACACCCCCAATGATTGCTGCCCTGAGTCCAGTGGCACTCCATAGCCAGAGGGTCCACAGTTATTGCCGTCTTCTGAGTCTTTTTACCAATCAGGTCCCCCTGTTCATATGCAGATTTCATGTATTTCTTGGCAACATTAAATAACCAATGAGGGCAAGTTGCAGAAAAAGCAATGTTTGGGGATTGTCTCCACAATCTTTCTCGTAGGCCACACTTAAAATCTCTTCCACTTGAGCAACAAATCCCATATCCAGCATCCGGTCAACCTCATCTAGGACAGCATGCTTCAGTTTGGTGAGATCTAGTTTCCATTCTGTATGTGGTCTTTGATATAACCTGGCGTCCCAACCAGGATATCAGTCCCGTTCCTCATGCCTTCAAATTGACCTCCGTAGGGAGTTTCACCATGAAAACAAGCCATTGACAGCTTTTTTGTGATGTCACTGAAGTCTTTGCTTGCTTGATTTGTCAGCTTTCTTGTAGGTGCAAGAACCAGTCCCTGAGGGGGACACCTCTCTTCTTGCCCTGCAGTTCCCCGTGAAGTTTCTTAGTCAAAGGGATGCTGAAGGAAAATGTCTCCCCCGTTCCTGTCTGCACCCGTGCGATTAAGTCCTTCCCGCTGTAAGCATGACAGAATGTCTTCGCTTGTATAGGAAATAGGAAGGTCACTACTGGGCCTTTGAGAAGCTTAATAGGTTCTTCAGATATGGGAAAATCAGAGACATCGCCTTCGGTTTGTTCCACGGGTGTTTCCTGCTCTATTTCACGGTTCACTGGCAGCTTCACTGGGGTTACAGTCAGGTTCAGAATGAGGAAATCCATTCTCCAGTTTGGATTTCTCTCTAGTTTTTCCATTCATTTCCTTTTATTTCTTCATCTTGTTGGGCTTAGGAGCATCTGTTTATTCCTCAGAAGGCTCCTCATTTTTTAATCACTTGTTTGGTTTTAGAAGAAACCACTTTCTTTTCAATGGGCTCCTTTTTATTTCTCTCAAACTCTTGGTTTTAGGAGAAATGTCATCTTGAGATGGCTCCTCTTTCTTTTTTGCCTTTTTGAATTTAGGAGAATTCATGTCGACTTCAGAAGGCTCTGCTCTCTTTTTAACTTGTTTAGCTTTGGGGGAAACAGTTTCTTCCTCTTCTGCTATGTCTTTAGTCCTACTAGATTTTGGCTCCTCTTTTTTCTCCTTCTTCTCGACTTGCTTTCACAGTGTCTCCACTTTTTTCATTGCAGTGTCTGATTCCAAACCAGCATCAGTACAGAGTTTTCCTGACATCTTCAGTGCAGGCTACCCAGGCTGACCGGTCTTCCCAACTGTGTGGAGAGGAACTTTATTTATTTTTATTTAGACAGGATCCCACTCTGTTGCCCAGGCTGGGATGCAGTGGCATGATCATGGCTTATTATAACCTGGACTTCCTGAGCTCAGGTCATCTCCCACTTCAGCCTCCCAGGTAGCTGGCACTACATGTGTATCACCATGCTGGGCTATTTTTTGTATTTTTTTGTAGAGATGGAGTCTCACTATGTTGCCCAGGCTGATCTTGAACTCCCCTGGGCTCAAGCAGTCCTCACACCTCATCCTCCCAAAGTGTTGGGATTATAGGCATGAGCCACACTGTGCATGCCCTGGGTTTTCTGTCTGCTTCATTTTTTGTAGAGATGTGGTCTCACTATGTAGCCAGGACTGGTGTGGAACTCCTGGCCTCAAATGCTCCTCCTGCCTCAGTCTCCCAAAGTGCTGGGATTACAGGCATGAGCCACTGCACCTGGCTTGTTTACGTTCTTTCTGGCATCCTTTGCAGCACAAAAGTTGTTTTGGTTTTTTGAGACGGAGTCTTGCTCTGTCACCCAGGCTGGAGTGCAGTGGCATGATCTCAGCTTACTGCAACCTCTGCCTTCTGGGTTCAAGCAGTTCTCCTGCCTCAGCCTCCCAAGTATTTGGGATTACAATACGTGCCACCACACCCAGCTAATTTTTTGTATTTTTAGTGGAGACAGAGTTTCACTGTGTTAGCCAGGATGGTCTCAATCTCCTGACCTCATGATCCTCCTACCTCAGCCTCCCAAAGGAGAGTGTGAGCCTCCACACCTGGCCTGCAGCACAAAAGTTTTTTTATTTTGTTGTAGTCCAATTTATTATCTTTTTTCCTCTGTCTTTTGCTGCTGATTTTTGGTGCCATATAGGAGGCCATTGCCTAATCCAAGGTCATGAAGATTTACTCCTGTGTTTTCTTCTAGTAACTTTATAGTTTTAGCTCTTTCATTTAGAACTTTGATCTATTTTGAGTTGATTTTGTGTATGGTGTGAGGTAGGGCTCTGAATCCATTCTTCCGTATGTTGGTAGCCAGTTGTCCTAGCACCATTTGTCTTTCCCACTGAGTTGTCATGACAGCCTTGTTGAAAATCAGTTGACAGTAAATGAAAGTAAATGTCATTTTCCATAATAAACATTCATTATCTCAAAGCTATGAGTCACTTTCCCTTAGAAATCTTAAAAGAAACCTTTCTGTAATGCAGAAAAGTCTTTTATCCCTTTTTAGCAAATAGACATAGTGATTAAGTTTTTAAGTGATAACTTACAGAATGAAAATAGATTTGACTTAACTTTTATAGTAATGGGTATGTAAATATTTGCTGAACTTTTCTTCTTTCTCTCACAAATTGGCTGGCATGGTCTTTTGTCTTTTCAGAGCCCCTATGTCAACAGTCTCTCATTCTTCCAAGATTTCTTATTATATAGCTAATTGAAATCTGTGGCCTCTGGCTTCTGATGCTTTTTAAAGATAAGGCTCAATTAAAGAATAAGGGGCTTGGAGTTTTCTGATTCCACAATAGTAATATTCTTTCAGTGTGTTACCAGTGGCAGCCCCGAGTAGGATGGAGGGAGCCCTTGTGCAGGCTGTGCCCTTTGCTTTTTGGCTTCCTCCTTGGTTTCTGGCCTCACCTGGCATTCCAGGCCCTCCTTGCCCTCCCCTGACTCTTTCTCACAGTGAATGGTGTTTGGACCCACATCTGGGCTCTAGGTGGGCTCAGTGCTACCAGGCTCTTTCCATGATGATCATCTTTTTAAAACTGCTGCTCTGTCATAAGCTTTCTTGCTTTACTCTTCTTCTTTTTTTAAACACAAAGTCTCACGCTTTTGCCCAGGCTGGAGTGCAGTGGTGCGGTCATGGCTCACTGCAGCCTCAACTCCTGGGCTCAAGCAAACCTCCCACCTCCACCTCCTGAGTAGCTGGGACTATAGGTGTGCATCGCCATGCATGGCTAATTTTTTTTTATTTTTTTTATTTTTTTTTTTTTGAGACGGAGTTTCACTCTTGTTACCCAGGCTGGAGTGCAATGGCGCCATCTCGGCTCACCGCAACCTCCGCCTCCTGGGTTCAGGCAATTCTCCTGCCTCAGCCTCCTGAGTAGCTGGGATTACAGGCACGCGCCACCACGCCCAGCTAATTTTTTGTATTTTTAGTAGAGACGGGGTTTCACCATGTTGACCAGGATGGTCTCCATCTCTCGACCTCGTGATCCACCCGCCTCGGCCTCCCAAAGTGCTGGGATTACAAGCTTGAGCCACCGCGCCCGGCCACATGGCTAATTTTTAAAAAATGTTTTGTAGACGTGGAGTCTCACTATGTTGCCAGGCTAGTCTCAAACTCCTACACTCAAGCGATCTGCCCACCTCAGCCTTCCAGATGCTGGGATGGCAGGCATGAGCCACCGTGCCTGGACTATTTTAATTTTGGGGTGGGATTTGGCTTTCTTGGTGGTTCTTTGTGGGTGTATGTCTGGGCTGGAGGCTGTGTGGGGAAGCAGTGTGTGTGCTGGGTGTGCTGGCTGTTGAGCTCCTGTCTCCTGGCTTCACAGCACCTCTATGCTCAGCTCTGAGGCCCACACAGTCTCGGGCTCTGCAGGACACTTTTCTGTTCTCAGATCCTTTTAAGGCTCCACCCAGTAGGGGCGGCAGGGGAGACTGGGAGGTGGGGAGGAGTGTAGGGAGGAGTGTGGGTGAGGGGGTGGGGACAGGGGCCTGGGGTCGGTCGGGGGGCTTCTTCCCTCTCCTGTTCTCCTGCCACCATTGCCTGCAGGAGGCTTCGCCGCAGCAGCGGGTGTGGGCCAGGTTTCTGCTTCTCCCTCCCAGAAGCAGCCTGCAGTCTCTGCCCGCACCACACCCCAGGTTCTTCCTTAGCATCCCTCCATCAGGGTCCAGCCCCTCAACAGGCTAGCAGGGCTGGTGACCTCAGCTGCCTCTCTTGGTTCCCTCATCACACAGTCCCATAAAGGACCCTGGTTTCGCTGTGCCTGGACTTCTCAGTTGCTCTGCGTGGTGTTCTAGATACTGCTGTTCCGGGGAAACAAGGCCTAACCAGATGCCCTCAAATGCCACATCCACCCTCTTATGTGGCCTGCTCCATGCTCCCTGCACACTCAGAGGAGATCCTGGACTCACGGTGGTCCTTGAGCCCCTCCACCTGTGGTGGCCAGGTGTCCTGTGATGCGCAGGGCCAGCGTCCTCCACCTGTGTGGCACCACGGCTTCCCTAGTTGATGGGAAGCATGAGTGAGCCCATGATAGGAGAAAGTGAAAACAATTCAAAATCTTCAGTCATTAGGGAGAAGACAGATTTTCACCTTTGCGATATTATGATACTGTCACTAAAAATGGTTCGCGCTCTCCCCTGGTCTTTCACAGTTCGGAAAAATAGACGTGCAATTATTGGAAAATGTTCGTGTTTTTGAAATTAAAAAAAAATGAAATAAAACTTTGTGTTCATGTTCAGTTAGAAATACAGAATATATAATCTGTGTATGATTGCAGCTATGTTAAATAAAAACACTCAGAAAAAAGACCTAATGGGGCC
This sequence comes from Saimiri boliviensis, assembly GCF_048565385.1. Classification (NCBI taxonomy): domain Eukaryota; kingdom Metazoa; phylum Chordata; class Mammalia; order Primates; family Cebidae; genus Saimiri; species Saimiri boliviensis. The sequence continues at coordinate 151,156,548 of NC_133449.1, read as the reverse complement.
AGACCTGGTGGCTCACAGCAGTGGTCTCGGCACTTGGGGAGGATGAAGCAGAGGATCACTGGAGCCTCAGGGTTTGAGACCAGCCTGGACAACATAGCAAGACCCTGTCTCTAAAAAAAATTAAGTTAGCCAGGCATGGTGGTACATGCCTGGGGTCATAGCTACTCAGGAGGCTGAGGTGGGAGGATGGCTTGAGCCTGGGATTTCAAGGATGCAGTGAGCCAAGATTGTGCTACCACACTTCAGCCTGAGTGACAGAGTGAGACCCTGACTCAAAGAAGCCCAAAAAGACAGAAAGGAAATACACCTCAATGTCAAATTGGTTATCCATAGATGATGAAACTTGGGGGTTTGAGTTTGCTTTAACTTGTATGTGTTTTCTTTATTTTCTGAAATACTATTTTTTAATGGAGAGTGTCCTACTTTTTATTTAAAAATCTGATACGAGCTAAGCCTTTTATTTCCTTGTCTTTAGCAGTTTACTTTCTCTGTTGCAGGATGGCAAAACAGAAGAGAAAAGTTCCTGAAGTGACGGAGAAAAGGAAGAAAAAGCTGAAGAAGGCGTCAGCAGAGGGGCCGCTGCTGGGCCTCGAGGCCGTGCCAGATGGTGATGGAGCCAGCCCCCAGGTAAGGCCACCAGTGCCTCGCTGGCCCTGCCCTCTGGGATCCATCTGTTACTTGATGGGGAGGGAGAGGGGGCGACTCTGCCGGCTGGTCTCTCTGTGGAGCAGAGGCTGGAACAGGTACGGAGCCATGGGTGGGCTTGGTGCCTTCCAGAAGCGATTGTAGGACAAAGAAGAATTTTAGTGAATTTTGGGTTGGAACCCCATGACTGCCAGGAAACTGCTGTTTCGGGTGCCATGTTGTGTAGGGGACTTGGTGGCGGTGTCCAGGATGGGGAAGAGCCTGCAGCAGGCCTTTGTTGGTGCCCTGGGAAGGAGCAGGTGGCAGCTCCTCACCGATATGTGTGCAGGGGTGTGGCCTGTGTTGAAAAATACACATCTAGAAATGTTCATGTCTAATAACACGATGATTGTGAGTTTGAAAATAACCTGTTAGCATCACTTTTTAAACTGCATGCAGTGGATTATAACATTGAGATTTGAGTATCCACCACCATTCACTTGAAAAAAATACGTGAACAATCTTTTCCTAAAGTTATGCATTTTTAGTCCTTGTTTTTTTGAGACACAGTCTCACTCTGTTGGCCAGGCTGGAGTGCAGTGGCTCGATCTTGGCTCAGTGCAACCTCCATCTCCTGAGTTCAAGCAATCACTTGAACCATCTCCTGCCTCAGCCCCCAAAGTAGCCAGGATTACAGGTGCACACCACCACACCTGACTAATATTTTGTATTTTTGATAGAGACAGGGTTTCACCATGTTGGCCAGGCTGGTCTTGAACTCCCAGCCTCAAGTGATCCTCCCACCTCAGCCTCCCAACAAGCTGGAATTACAGGTGTGAGCCACTGCACCCGGCCTGCATTTATTTATTTATTTTTTGAGATGGAGTCCCACTCTGTCGCCCAGGCTGGAGTGCAGTGGTGCTATCTCAGCTCACTGCCACCTCTGCCACCCAGGTTCAAGCGATTTTCCTGCCTCAGCCTCCCAAGTAGCTGGGATTACAGGTGCCTGCCACTGCACCCAGATTTTTTTGTTTTTTTATTTTTACAAAATAGATACATTTTGTATTTTACAAAATAGAGACGGGGTTTCACTATCTTGGCCAGGCTGGTCTTGAACTCCTGACTTTGTGATCCACCCGCCTTGACCACCCAAAGTGCTGGGATTATAGGCGTGAGCCACTGCGCTTGGCCCAATTTTTTGTATTTTTTATATATTTTTTTGAGAGAGAGTTTCGCTCTTGTTACCCAGGCGGGAGTGCATTGGCATGATCTCAGCTCACTGCAACCTCCGCCTCCTGGGTTCAAGCAATTCTCCTACCTCAGCCTCCCAAGTAGCTGGGATTATAGGCACGCGCCACCATGCCCAGCTAATTTTTGTATTTTTAGTAGAGACGGGGTTTCACCTTGTTGACCAGGATGGTCTCGATCTCTTGACCTCGTGATCCACCCGCCTGGGCCTCCGAAAGTGCTGGGATTATAGGTGTGAGCCACCGCGCCCAGCCAATTTTTTTTTTTTTTTTTTTTTTTTTTTGAGACGGAGTTTCGCTCTTGTTGCCCAGACTGGAGTGCAATGGTGCGCTCTCGGCTCACCGCAACCTCCACCTCCTGGTTTCAGGCAATTCTCCTGCCTCAGCCTCCTGAGTAGCTGGGATTACAGGCACACGCCACCATGCCCAGCTAATTTTTAGTATTTTTAGTAGAGATGGGGTTTCACCATGTTGACCAGGATGGTCTCGATCTCTTGACCTTGTGATCCACCCGCCTCGGCCTCCCAAAGTGCTGGGATTACAGGCTTGAGCCACCGCGCCCGGCCAATTTTTTGTATTTTTGATAGAGTTGGGGTTTCACCATGTTGGGCAGGCTGGTCTTGAACTCCGGACCTCAAGTGATCCTCCCTCCTTGGCCTCCCAACACACTGGAATTACAGGCGTCAGCCACCACACCTGGGCTGCATTTTTATGTTCGAAAGTATTTCATTACTTACTGCATCATGTTTGTCCTCCACAAAAAGATTTATACATTTAAATTAGAAAATATAAAAAATTTTTGTTACCCACCAAGTTCTGAGTGTTACATTTTTCTTCTGCATTGAGCTGTGTTTACCATTAGTAGTATGCACTTGATCAAAACAGCATCACAGATTAGGAATTTTCACAGGTTATTCTACATAAAGTGAAATCGACGAGGCGTGCATCATGTCATGGTCAGGGCATTGTGACACTGTGTCATCACCCCACGGGAGGGCAGGGCTCCCCTTGTTGCTGCTGTTGGCCCACGCACCTGTGGATCGGGCTGTCATTGCCCGAGAGCCACCTGGTTTCTGTGGCCTTTGTTCCTGTTCGCAGGTCAGACTTCCGTGCTGAGTGCATTTGTTGACACAGATGAGTAAATGGGAAGGAGAGTTTTGTTGCAGCTTTGTTGCTTAAGTCCTTAAACTGAGACCATTCTGTGATTTGGGGCACTTATTTTCAAAATTTATTTATTTATTTATTTATTTATTTTTGAGACGGAGTTTCGCTCTTGTTACCCAGGCTGGAGTGCAATGGTGCGATCTCGGCTCACTGCAACCTCCGCCTCCTGGGTTCAGGCAATTCTCCTGCCTCGGCCTCCTGAGTAGCTGGGATTACAGGCACGCACCACCATGCCCAGCTGATTTTTTTGTATTTTTAGTAGAGACGGGGTTTCACCATGTTGACCAGGATGGTCTCAATTTCTTGACCTCGTGATCCACCCGCCTCGGCCTCCCAAAGTGCTGGGATTACAGGCTTGAGCCACCGTGCCCGGCCTCAAAATTTATTTTTAAAGATCTATCAGTAAGTGACAGCTGGATTGGTCCCTGAGTTTCTGGAAGAGTCGCAAGCCATCTGACTTGTGCTAGGGCATGGCGCTGGCTTGCTGCATTTGTTCACTTCCCCAGGGTAACACCGGGGTTCAGACTCTGCCGCTGTTTAGTGCTGGAGGTCCTGTGCCCGGGGCAGTATGTCGTCACGAGATGTCGGGTGCCAGGGGCCCTGTTTTTCATTTGTTCACTTCCCCAGGGTGACGCCAGGGTTCAAGCTCTGCCATTGTTTCCTGCCGAAGGTCTCGTGCCATCATGAGATGTGGGGTAGCAGGGGCCCTGTTTTTCATTAAATAAGAAAAGGGCTGCTGTGCAGAGGGAGGCAGAAAGGGGGAGTCTACGTTGGCCCTTCTTCAAAGTGGCTTCCAGCAGGAGTCAGGCACAGCTGGCACTTGGAGGGGCCCCGAGGCCACCTGACCACGGATGCCTGGGACAGTGGAGTGTGCCTGCTTGATAGGTGCAGCCCAGATCACTCTGGGATCCTGTCCAGTGAGGCAGCACTGAGCTCTTGGAAGTTGATATGAAATCATGTCTACATCTGCGGCTGCAGGTGGCTCAGCAGCCGTGGGTGGAGGGGAGAAGCCAGGGTTGTGGGCCTGGAGCTCCTGTGTCTCGGAGGGTCATCTCTCAGCTGCCACCCCCCAAGGGGCGAGGGAAGCCAGACAACACCCCCAGCACAGCCATACAGCTTGTCCTAGGCTCTCTTTGGTGAGATACCAAAAGGCTACCCGGAGGTAGAGGCCTGGCAGGTGCAGACATCTCGCGGCTCCTGTGCAGAGGAGGAGGCAGCCCAGCATTCCACCCCAGCCTTGCTCTGAATTTTGGATCCTGCTCCTCAGCCTGTTGAATTCCTGTGTCTCCCAGTCCGACTGCCTCTTCCTCGCGCCTTCTTCACAACTCGAAGTCTACTGTTCAGGTGCTTTTAGGTTCTTTCTGGTTTCTGGGTTCCAGATGGATGCTGGTTTCCCGAGAGCTGTTTGAGTTCTTGTTTTGTGATTCAACCCAGTTCCGATTCTACAGCACCTCAGAGCCTCAGCATGTGTGATTTTGGTGGGCACGGCGTCATCCTGGACTTTGAGTTGAGTCGTGAGGTTTCTGGGTCTCCCTTCTTGGTGAACGCTCCTCCTGCGTGATCCCCACACAGGCCGCTGGTCACTGGCAGGACCCGCAAGATGGTTTGGCTTATCGTGACTGGGCAGAGGTTAAAACTTGCACCCAGGTGAGGGAGTGGTGTCTGTCCTTTTGTTTGAGTTGAAGTAATTTTTTTAAATGTATGTGAGTGTTTTTTGTTATTAAAATACATGTTGATTAAAAGAAAGCTGGAAAGCAAGAGGGGAGAGAAGAGAGCCTTTGGATGTTTCCTTCAGCTCTCCCTGGAGGGCCGGGCTTCTGCTAGTCTGTAACACGCGGGCCGGCAGAGTCACCCGCACTATCACTTGGCCCTCCAGCCCCTGGCGAGGATTTGATCTCAGGCCCGCCCAGTTGAGCATTGGGAAGCGACCTGGAACCGGTTCCTTAGCCTTTGGAGGAGCTGGCAGCGGGAAGAGGGCCTGGGAAGCTGGGGAATGTGGTCTCAGTGGAGCCGGGTTCGACAGTAGGGGTCGGCAGCCACGCTCCTTCTGAGGGAGCTGGCGGAGGGAGTTGCCTTCGGCGGGATTCTCTGCAAAGTGCATGCCCTGTGGCCAGTGTCCAGGCTGCTGGGAGGATCTTCAGATGGGTCTCTGTGACTGAGTCCAGGGGCCCGGGGGCTTGTGGTCTGATGTGTCTAGGAGCCAGTCTCCCAGTGAAAAGGGGTGTCTCTGCTAATACAGATAGTTATTTGCTGACTCTCCCTGGTTCTCATGGGAAATTGTTAAAAAAAGGTTTCAGACCTTTTTTTTGAAGTGGAACCTAAGTGCTTAGAATGGTGGGTGGCTAGGCCTGGGGAGCAGCATTCCTGGGCTCCGGAGGAGCTTGTGGAAAAGTACTGTGCTGGCTCCCTCCCCATCCCGCAGTGGATCCTGGATGAACCTCTGGAATCTGCCATGGAGGAGAGAGAAGCCTGTGTCCCCCTGTGGGCCAGCGTGTTGTCCTCCCAGCAACGTCCGTCTGGGGAGCCCACGGGTCAGCAGCCGCTCCCGGGGCTCCGCGCAGCTTCTTCCCACAGTGCAAGCATGCTGAGCTTGTGCCAGGATCGCCGCCATGTCCCCAAGCGCTGGGAACGTCATCGACCCTTGGGGAGTGTTCCCTCAGCATTCCAGTTTCCACTCAGGCCTGTGGGCTTGGCCCAGGAAGCTGCCTGAGCCGGTGCACTCACTCTCCCAGGGTTCTGTCCCTGGTGCCTCAGTCTGGCACCGCTGAGGTTTGGCCGCTCCTCAGTCCCGGGCAGCAGGGCCTCAGCGCCTTGGCTCTGGTCATCATTTGCTGAGCTCGCTATCCCGGAGGCCCCTGCTGGCCTGGAGTGCTGGGGAGCTGGGGGGCTTGTGGTGGCCCCGCAGGAGGCACAGTTGCTCCCATGGGCCTGTCTTGCGTCTTGGTGACTGGGCTACATGACCGCCTGCTGCTCTAAGAAGGGACTGGCACCTGCCGTTTCTGTCCTCCTCAGTTCTCTGGGCAGGAGGTTCTGCCACGGGGGTTGGCGTCTCAGGCCTTTCCTCATGTGGGGCGGAGGGGTCCCAGGGTTTGCCCTCCCTGTCTGCTTCCTGTTTCTTAGCTAAGCCCTCCCCTGGGAGCTGGGGTTTAGGACTTCTGTCTTCACGTTCCTTTAACTCTTCCAGGCCTGGTTTCCCACTTCAGCGGGTTGTGAGGATGAGGTTTTAGATAACACATGTCCTTGGGGCGGACTGTGGCCATCGTGGAAGGAGGTCATGGTGTGACTCAGCAGGGCTTTCTGTCTTTCGCCCTCTCCCTCCCTCTCCAGTCTCTCTAAAAGGGACCCTTAGCTTCTCTGTTTCTGTTTGAGGCAGGAGCTGTATGCGGGGGAAGGCAGCGTATGTGTGACCGCCCCATGCAGAGCCAGCCGAGTGGCTGTGGGTTTGGAGGCCCCTGTGACAGCCCGGCCACCTCTCTGCTGCTGTCAGTGCCGTTTGGCTGCCTGGAAATGGGAAGGTGGGCTCTCCCAGTCCACTGCTGTCAGATAACTGTGCTGGCTTCATAAAAATCCCTTATGTGTACAGGTACTTTCCATCCACACACATGGATTCGTGACAGCAGATTCTTAGCAGCCTGGAGGCACTGGGAGCAGAGGTGTGGGTGCTATGTTGGTTATAGTCACCTGGCCTGCTAGTCCTGGGGAAGAGACTTGCCCCTGGTTTCTACTCTGGTTAGCTCATAGAGCACACTAGCAGAGACCAGGATCCCTTCCTGTGGCTGACTGTGAGCTGGTGGAGGCTCAGCCCAGGGCAGGATCCACATGTTGAGGCTCCATGTAAGGACCATCAGGGCTTGAACAAGGCCTTGATGTGTACAGCACACTGCCTTTTGTGGGCGTTGCCCTGTGTGAGTGCTGCCCTGTGTGAGTGCAGTGGCCCGTGGAAGGCTGTGTGGGCAGTTGTAGATCCAGGGCTCCTTGTTCCCAGGTACAGCCTTTCTGGTCCTGGGTGTTTTGTGGGCTTGGCTGAAACCCACCTGAATGACTGCCTGGCTGCAGGGCCTGTGCCTTGCATGGCCAGCACATGGGGCCGCAGGTCGTGGCCAGGCGGAAGGGAGCACGGCCAGCACGTGGGGCCACAGGTCGTGGTCAGGCGGAAGGGAGCACGGCCAGCACGTGGGGCTGCAGGTCACAGCCAGGTGGAAGGGAGCACGGCCAGCACGTGGGGCCGCAAGTCGTGGTCAGGCAGAAGGGAGCACGGCCAGCACGTGGGGCCGCAGGTCGTGGTCAGGCGGAAGGGAGCACGGCCAGCACGTGGGGCTGCAGGTCATGGTCAGGCGGAAGGGAGCACGGCCAGCACGTGGGGCCGCAGGTCGTGGTCAGGCGGAAGGGAGCACGGCCAGCACATGGGGCTGCAGGTCACAGCCACGTGGAAGGGAGCACGGCTCCTCAGCATGGACTGTCCACGTAGAGGCTCTCGAGTTGCTGCTTTTGTAATCTTGAAAATCAGATGTGAATTACACATCTGAGCCTGAAGCCCACAGCTTTATAAAACCATCCAGTGAGGCTGTGGACTTCATGGCCTTGAGAATTTGCTCAGAGCCAGAATACTTAATACCCATGGTATTTTGTCCCAAGAAGCATTACTGCTCTGGCAGTGGGATTTTTGTCATTGAACTCTCGGGGCTGAGTGGTTGCTGGTGTCTGCGGAGGCTCCCTGGCAGCCCAAATTGTTTTTCTTAGTAGAATTCCAACCACTCCCACCTACATTGTTTTTATTTTCTTGGGTCTGACTGCTGTGTGCCGGGCTCTCTGTGACTGAGTTATGAACTGATAGACGCAAATGGCTGAAAAGCAGATGGGATCTGAGGAACTGTCTTATGTTTGGGAAAACTGAGACCCCGAGAACTTCCTCGGTCTCCCTGAGGCCCACATAGGTGGCGGGAGGCCGGCTCCCTCCTCCGTCCCTGCCTGCCATGCAGCCCCCTGTGTCCATCCATTTTTGTGGCTGAGTAAAAGTCCATCGTGCAGAATTATCACAGAGTCTCTCACCCATTTACCAGCATTTGGAAATTAGGTCGTTTTCTCTTGGGGTGGAATGTGTCTGTGTCTTTCTTTGCTTTTGTTTGTTGGGTCAGTTCCTAGGGCCAGAATTGCTGGGTCCTATAGTAAGGGTGTGGTTAATTTTTTAAGAAGCTGCCAGCCAGGTATGGTGGTTCATGCCTGTAATCCCAGAACTTTTTTTTTTTTTTTTTGAGATGGAGTTTTACTCTTGTTGCTCAGGCTGGAGTGCAGTGGACGTGATCTCGACTCACTGCAGCTTCCGCCTCCCGGGTTCCAGTTGCAGCCTCCAGTTGCAACCCGCAGCTGAGGGTTGTACTTTCCCCGTGTGCTCTCCAGCACTGTGATTTGCGACCTTCTGATTCTAGATATTCCAGTGTGTCTGGGAAGTGATAGCTCACTGTCATTTTGATTGGCATTTCTCCAAGGCACATGATGGTGAGCATGTTTCACGTGTTTGTTGGTCATTCTTATATCTTCCTTGGAGAAACGTTTATTCAAACCTTTGCTGCTGGCACAGTGGCTCACTCCTGTAATCCCAGCTCTGGGAGACTGAGGCAGGAGGATCACTTGAGGCCAGAGGTTTGAGACTAGCCTGGGCAACTTAGCAAGATCCTGTCTCTACAAAAAATTAAGAATATTAGGTAGACATGGTTACACATGCCTGAGTCCCAGGTGCTTGGGAGGCTGAGGTGGGAGGATCACTTGAGCCCAAGATTTTGAGGCTGCAGTGAGCTATGATCTGCACTGCACTCCAGCCTGGGCAACAGAGCAAGACTCTGTCTTGAAAAAAAAAAAACGAAAACCAAAAAGCCAACAAAATAAACCCTTCCGCCATTTTAACCACAGTGGTTATTTGTGTCTTTATTATTGAGTTGCGAAAGTGTTTTGTGAATTCTAGGTACATTTCTTGGTCGGATATATGACTTGCAGATAAAGCGAACAAAATAAACCCTTCCCCTCTCTTAACCACAGTGGTTATTTGTGTCTTTATTATTTAGCTTCGAGAGTGTTTTGTGAATTCTAGGTACAGTTCTTTATTGAATATGTGACTTGCAGCTATTTTCTTCCATTCTGTGGCTTCTCTTTTACTTTCTTGATGATGTCCTTTGAGGCACATAAGTTTTTAATTTTGATGAAGACCAGTTTATCTATTACTATTGTTGTTTTTTTTGTTTGTTTGTTTTTTGTTTTTTGTTTTTTGTTTTTGATCTGTGCTTTTGATGTCACGTCTAAGAAGTGATCCTCCTGCCTTGGCCTCTCAAAGTGCTGGGAATACAGGCATGAGCCCCTGTGTCTGGCATTACATTCACATTTTTGATTTGCTTTTCGTTAATTTTTGAGTGTGGTGCGAGGCAGAGGTCCAGTTTCATTCTTCCGCACGTGGATATCTACTTGCTCCAGCACCACTTGTTGAAAAAACAATTCTTTTATTATTTGAATTGTCTTGGAATCCTGGTTAGAATAGCCTCCTTTTTTAAGAGGTGCATAGTATTCCATTACGTTTTACCGTAATTTATTTAGTGAGGTCCTTGTCACACTGTTTAATACTTCAGTTGTTTTTTGCTTTTTTAATGTTTTAATATCTAGTAAAGTAAAGACCTTTTTTTTTTTTTTTTGTAGAGATGGGGTCTCACTGTCTTGCCCAGGCTGGTCTCGGACTCCAGGGCTCAAGCAAACCCCCTCCTCAAGCCTCCCAAAGTGCTGAGATTATAGGTGTGAGCCACCTCGCCTGGCCATAAGGACTTCTTCATTGTTTTTTTGGACAGTGTTTTTGGCCTTTTATTTGTATGAATTTTGGAATCAGCTTTTATATTCCACGAAAATTTTTCTGTGACTTTTTGAGGTTGTCTTTTGTGTTATTCAGGAAAGTCTTCTAGTTTTCTCTGGAAAGGCCTTGCTTGTTTCTTGTTAGGATTCTTAGATGTTTTTGAGTCTGTTTCTTCCTTTGTTATGTCATAATGGTTATTGCTGGTGTATTGGGAAATTACAGATAATTTGGATGTTGATCTTATAGCTAACTGCGATGCTGATCTTTCCACTGTCAGTTGATTCTCTTGGATCGGGCTGTTTAAGTAAATGAAGATGTCTTTGGAGAAAGACAAATGTGTCTCTGCTTCGTGTTTATGCCTTCTTTGTTTCTCTTCTAGCAACGGCTAGGACTTTTGAGCCAGTGTTGTATGATAGAGGTGATCATCCTTAATATGGCCATATTATTCACATTTTCCAAAGCAGAACTACTTTTGTGTTTCTGGCATCACCCAGAAACCTCATGTTTTAACATGATTGCTGGGTAAGCTGTTGACCTGTGGTATTCTTGTTTTGGTCTCAGTTGAATTAGAAAAGAAACATGGTGTGCCGCGCTCTGGATGAGAAGATGGGCAGCCTGTGTGATGCCGGCAGCATTCCTGTAGCAGCCAGGATGGCCTTCCTTTTTGTCTGTTTTTTGAATAAGCGCAGGCATGTGGTCCCAGCTTCTCAGGAAGCCAAGGTGGGAGGATCCCTTGAGCTCAGGAGTTCAAGGCCAGCGTGGGCAACGTAGCAAGATCTGGTCTTTAAAAATCCAAACAAAATGAAAAATCACGTTGGTGTTAAAGTCCGTCTGTGAGAGCTGCAGTAATGTTAGTAGGTCTGTGGGACCTGTGAGCTGTAGTAATGTCATCCTGCTTTGCTCGCCAGCCCTGGCCTTCCCGTCAGTCCTAACTCGACCACGTGATGTGACCCTGCTGTCCGGGGCGGATTCCTTCAGGCCCAGATTTCTTTCATTTCTGTCTTCATGGCCTGGCCAGCCCTTTAATTTTCCTTCCAGTCTCTATTTCCTCACATTCTCTTGTGTTGGACCCTCACCCTCACTCTTCTGTAATGGATAGAAATAACTTAGCAGCAGTTTTCTGAGATCAAGTTAGAGCATTTAACTTGTTCAGCAAATGCATGTTAAAAGTTGTATTTTTATGCTGCTAAAAACACATACTTAATGCTGTGTTAACATGTATGCTTCTATACATAATAGGTTATGTGAGTGTTGTTCCATGCTTTTTTTGTTGGATTCTAATAACCTGCTGAAAGAGTTCTTCTGTGGTTTCATAGAGGAAGGTGGTAACCTGAGATTCTGTGTGTCTGTGTGTGTGTGTCTGTGTCTGTGTGTGTGTGTGTCTGTCTGTGTGTGTCTGTGTGTGTGTGTGTGTGTCTGTGTGTGTGTGTGTGTCTGGGTGTGTGTGTGTGTGTGTGTGTGTGTCTGTGTGTAGGATGGGGCAGGGATTAGGGAGCTTCAGAGTCCTCATGTTCACAGTAATTTGTGTGGGCCTTTCCAGCAGATCACCTGTTGCAAAAAAGCCGTGTGTGAATTGTACCTATGCCAATAACTGCGCTGCTTAATATATGGGTTTACGATCACATCTGTCACTGTTGCATGCGACGATCTCAAAAAAACCTGGGAAAACCGATGAGGGATGGATGGTCTCTGACCTCGGAAGTGATTAGCAGCTCTCACTGACTTCCTATCCTCTGCATTAAATAGCAGACAGCTCTTGGACGCCCGACGAAGGCAAGCCTGGCCACAGGATGGGTCTGTGGGGGGCATTTCCTGAAGGGTGGGCAGTGGCAGTGGGGGGCAGCTTCTCAGTAATGTCCAAGACACATTTGGTGAAATTCAACATCTTGACATGAAGAGAATCAGTTTTTTCACTCTCCCCAAGAAACATTCCTAAAAAACAGCAAAGGTTTATTATAAAATCAAACATAACTTTTTTTGGATTCCGTTTATTTCAAAAGATGAGAATTTTTTTTTTTTTAAGCAAGTAGAGACTTTAAATTATTTCCACCAAAGCATGAGTTTTCACTTTTTTGGACTGCAGCCTAGTAAAAGACATGCCTAGAGTATACACAAAGGCGAAACAGAAGCCCCCACAGGCATCTCAAGCAGAAAGGGGTTTAACACAGGGAGTTGGGTGCTTACAAGGTTGCTGGGAAGGCCGCAGAGTGAGCTTGGCTCTTGCCCACTTCTGACCCTGTGAGAACAGCTGCTTCGTGTGGGTAGGGGCAGCTCTCCCTTGAGTCCCTCTGCCTCCCCACCTCCCATGTGTCCCTCCGCCTCCCTGCCTGCAGCCACCCTGGTTTCCGAGCCCCAGCTCACCCCACGGTTTGGGCCTGGCAATTACTTGCTCTTATCAGCTCTGGTTTGCTAGTGTTCCTGATCACCATCTCTTTCCCCCACCCGTGGGAGAGCTGGCCTCAGTCCTTCCATAAAGGCCACATGGGGAAGCTGCTAGCCCTCACCCTTCATGGTCTGTGGAGCAGGAGCAGCCTCAGGCAGTGAGCGGCCCAGCAGGGGCAGCCTTGTCCAAACGAAGCTGATTAACCCACAGAGGCTGCCGGGGGCTTGACCAGGGGACTGTCGTTTTCATTCTGAGTCTAAACATTGAGCCCACACACGGCAGAAATAGCACTTCCCCAGGCTTGCCACAATCCACACTGGTGAGAGGGAGGATTTACCTCTTTATCGTGCAGCAGGGCAGCCCCGCCCTGGCAGATGGTGGCACGTGGGCAGCAGGTCTTTCTGCCTCCAGTTCTGGGTCTCCTCTGTCGTGGAAGAGGCCCAGTGGCTGCACTTTGAGTAAGTGTCTGGGCCAGTGGCTGCATGGTCTGACTGCGACCCTTGGGAGGTTGACAGGACTCTGGGTTTCCTGTGGGAAATGATCAGTGCTGTGTCCTTGCTACAGTGGGAAAGGCTCCCGTGGGCACCGCTGCACTGAGGGCTAATTAGGAGAATAGGGCATCTGTGAGCAACAAGAGTTCATTTACTTGAAATAGAAAATTAGTATCTACGACGAGAAGTTGAGCCACCAAGAGGTTTGCACTGATGTTGCCCTTCTTGAGCTTGGGCCTCTCTGTTCACTCCCAGGAGACAGGTTCTAGAAGAGCCCCAGAGTGGAGCGCAGCCCTCCTGCTGTCCAGGCCGAATCCTGGAGCCCCTTTGCTCTCCCGATGTCCAGGCCAAGTCCTGGAGCCCCTTTGCTCTCCCGCTGTCCAGGCCGTGTCCTGGAGCCCCTTTGCCCCTCCCGCTATTCAGGCTGAGTCCTGGAGCCCCTTTGCCCTCCCGCCATCCAGTCTGAGTCCTGGGGCCCCTTTGCCCCTCAAAGCCTGCCATGGCTCACAGAGCTTCTGTACCACTCCTCGCCTGGGTGTCAGAGCTGGCACCTGCAGAATTACAGGCAGAGATGGTGGCTTGGGATGAGGCGCACTTTCAGAAAATCAGAGCTGCCTAATAAGAGGAGGTAGTGAGTTATCTGTCCTTGGAAATGCTGGGGCTGAGACGTGGTGGGTATTGTAAGGGTTGCCCCAGGAAGAAGTCTTGTGGGGAGTGAGATGTGAAGTAGGTGACCTAGTCCCTGCCCAGCGCTGCCCATCTGATTCCAGCTGTTCTGCGTCCTGCGGAGCCTAGTGACCCATCAGCACCTCATTATGCTTACGGAACGTTCTCAGTGCGGGTGGTTGATGCGGGTTCATGCCCCTGCCATGTGGGTTGCACACCTGCTCCCAACAGGCTAAGCACTGGCCTGCAGAGCCCAGGAGTGGCTGCTCCTGCCCAGGTGGTGCCTTCCAGGAGCAAGCACTCACTGCTTTCAGGGCGTCGGTCGCTGTGGGGGGGTTGGATGTGAAAACAGAGGACTCAGCAAGGATGGTGCCATCAGGGCGCTCACTCAGACTTCCTCTTAAAGCAAGTTTATGTTTAAAATAATGGTAGATTTATAGAAATTAAAAAAAAAAAAAAGTAAGAGGGGCCTGTGTGACCCAGCTTCCCCAGAGGCAATACTTGGATATAGCTATCTCAAAACCAAGCCATCGACCTGCGTGCATGGCACAGAGCTCGTTCACAGCCCAGGGGTTGTACGTACGTGCACGTGTGCACATGTGTGAGTTTGAGTGTGCGCATGTAGTGTGCATGTGAGCATGAGTGTGTGAGTGTGTAAGTATGCTGTGTGTGCATGCGTGTGCGTGTGTGTGCATGTGTGTGTGTGCGTGTGCCCTGCAGTTTTTCCATATGGGTAGCTTTCTGTAACCACCATTGCAGTCAAGATACAGGAGGATCCTGCACTGCAGGGCTCCTGGTCCTGCTTCTTCACAGCCTCTCATTCATCCACAGAGCAAAGGACATTTGGGTCTCTGGGTTTTGGCTTTTGTGAATAATGCTCTGTACATATGCATGAGTACATAAGTGCCCAGGGCGTGGCTGCTGGGCTGCATGGTGCATGCATGTTTAGATGTTGGCGAAGCCACTGTGCTTCTCCAGAGCGGATGTGCTGGTGTGCGTTCCCACCGTGAGCACGGCAGAGGCTGGTCCTCTGCACCCTGGTTGGCACTTGGTGTTGTCGCTTTCTCGTTTGGGCCATTTGGATCACCGCGCTCCTCTTTCTAAAAGAACAGCCAATTAATGTCCTAGCAATTAGGAGAAGCAGAATTAAAGCTCTTTTGCTTTTCCAAGGTTGTGATATGTGCTGTTGGCCTCATCATTGCTGGAAGCTGCCAGGTGCCGGGTACTGGGAACTTTCCTGGCTTCACGTGGGGCCATCCATGGCATTCCTGTTCAAAGTGACTCGTTTGCTCTGTCTATGGGACAGACACTCCTGTGGTGTCTTTCTCCAGGAGATTTTTGGGAGTAGCCGTCCCAGCCACCCTGCCAGGTATCATGCAGAGTGAGCAGGGGGAGGCCGGCCTCTCTCGTCTCTAAGCCGGGCTTTCTTAGCCTGCTGGTCAGATCCAAAGAACCGAGAGAAACTGGAGGCCCGGCAGCCTTCCTCAGTGCCAGGGAGATCGGACCATCCTCACTCTGGGCCAAAGGAAACAGGATCCACTTTCCCATATTCCAGAAATTCCCTGCTGCCCCATTTCCACATCAGTATCTCATGCTGTAATTGCTCCTGTCATCAGCCCAGATGTTTGCAAGTGCTATTGCTTTGTGGTCAACAGAAAATCACTCAGCAAAATTTAATTTTTAAAAAGTAATATGTATTATTTTTCCTGAGTTATACATGATTCATGTAAAAAAAATTAGAAAACAGAGAAATTTATAGAAGAAACCGGAAAGACCGACTCTGCCGCCCTGAGCTGATGCTGCGGTTAACGTCCTGTAGCAGCTGCGTGTTCTGAATGTTTCTGCAGCAGGCGTGTTGGCTTTTCCATATGCAGCGAGTCCTCTCTCAGTGTCGCCCGCCCTGAGGTCCTTGGAAACTGCAACTTTTTGTACTTTTTTTTTTTGAGAGTGTCTCCCTCTGTCACCCAGGCTGAAGTTTCACCTATCACCCAGGCCTCCCTCTGTCACCCAGCCAGGATCACGCCACTCATCATCAGCAGTGGCGTGATCCTGGCTCACTGCAGCCTCAACCTCCCTGGCTCAAGTGATCCTCCCCGCTCAGCTTTCCAAGTAGCTGGGACCGCAGGTATGTGCACCACCATGCCCAGCCAATTTTTGTATTTTTTATAGGGACAGAGTCTCCCTGTGTTACCCAGGCTGGTCTTGAACTCCTGGGCTCGAGCGATCCTCTCGCCTTGGCCTCCCAAAGTGCTGGAATTACAGGCCTGAGCCACCACAATTGGCCAGAAACTGTGACTTTAAGCAAAACGACAAACAGCAGGCCCTTGTTCAGTGTTACTGTGTTCCACCGTGGATGAGAACAATAGTTGGTTTCATTTTATGCCTTTCCCTTACAGTCGCACTTTGAGAGAACCTTTGACATCAAGAGAGTTAGGCGGGGCCTCGGCCGCAGCAGAGCACCTGTTACGCCGTGTCCACCCTGGGTGCCGTGATCCAGTATGACAGGACACAATGATAGCTTTAATTTCACCTTCTTAGATGACTGTTGATGGTCATTTTCCGTGTACATATTGTTCATTTGTTTTGTGAATTGCCTGTTTGTGTGTGTTTTTACCACTTCTATTGTAATTTATCTTCTCTGTATTGATTTGTAAACACATTTCTTACACTAAGAGCCCTTTATCTTTCCTTCATGTTTCAAATATTTTTCCAGTTGAGTTGTTTGTGTTTATAGCTTTTGCCCTACACAGATAGCGGCCTCCCACGCCCCACAGCTCTCTGGCTGCACAGGCCCCCCGAGGCTTGCGTCCTAAACTGCTCCCTAGGGACGCGGCCCCACTGCGGTTCTCCCCGACCCCCGACACCCGCTCCCGCGCTGCCCCACAGGAACCATGGGAAGATGTGGCGGGGGATGCGGGAAGAGCACTCTGGCTGCCCAGACGGCCATGCCTTCCCATTGAGGGCCCTTCCCAGCGTCCACTGGAGACCTTGACCTGGGAGGTGCCAGTGCGGGGAGAGGGTTAAGTGTCTTTCGTTCAGCCGGGGCTCCTCTCAGAGCCGCCTCACAAACATGGAAGCCCTGCTCGGCATCCTTGTCATTGGAGGCCGCTCCTCCCCGACGTGACAGCAGATTGGTTAGCTCAGCTTTTCGTGGTGGTGTGTGCTTGTCTTTCTGGCATCTCAAGGTATTTTGGCCGGAAGCTAGGAGCCAGCTGCGTGGGGATTGCCGCTGCATGGCGATCGCTACCGCTTGCCTTTGTTCTGCCAGAGCCCTTCCACAGATGGAGCACTGACTCAGTGCGAGCTCCCCCACCTCCTGTGGCACCTGCTGGCCTCTGCGCTTGGTGCGGATTTGCGTAGCCTCCTTGTCTGGATGTGGACGGCTCAGGAGAAGGTGCCGCCCTTGATGCCCTCCCCACGCTGCCCTCCAGCTCACCCAGCCCAGGGCCCACTGACGTGGCACTCTCCGTGGCATGTGTAGAGAGTGGACGTAGTTAAAGTCCGCCTGTGAGAAGGTGAGGATGGAGGTGGTTGCCTGGAAGACAGACAGAGGTCTCTGCTGGCGTCTGGACCGAAGGCAGCCGTGGCGCTGAGACACAGAGGCACATGGGAATCAGGAAGCTGTTCTGCCTGAGGGCCCGGCGGGTGGGGAAGGGTCCTGCCGCCCACAGCAGTCTGAGTGGGGAGGTCGTGTGCATACCTGCAGGCTAAACTCACTGTATCCAGGGTGTGGAGGGACCAAATGCTGAGCTGGAAGTCAAATGGAGCGTCACACCGTAGCCTTCACAGAAACTAGTAGGGAAAGGGTTTTCTATATACTGTTAGGAACCCTCACGTTGGCTGGGTTCCCAATCTGATCCCAACCTGATCTTCAGCCTGTTGGGATTGGGACTGTTGAAGAGTCTTAAATCTTTTATTGGATTAAAGTATTTTAAAATAAAACAAATACATGCCTATAATAAAAGTTTATGTAATGCAGATATATAAAACTTCTGTCAATATGGCGGACTGGTTAACATGGAAAATAGTCCCTCTGCTTCAAATACATAAAAATACTGGAAAAGGCCAGACATGGCGGCTCACATCTATAATCCCAGCAATTTGGCAGTCCAAGGCAAGCGGATCACCTGAGATCAGGAATTCAAGACAGCCTGGCTAACATTTTGAAACCCTGTTTCTACAAACAATACAAAAATTAGCCGAGCATGGTGGCAGACGCCTGTAGTCCCAGCTACTCGGGAGGCTGAGGCAGGAGACTCGCTTGAACCTGGGAGGCGGAGGTTGGGGTGAGTCGAAATCACGCCACTGCACTGCAGCCTGGGCATGGGCGACAGAGCGACACGTTGTCTCAAAAAAAAAAAAAAAAAAAAATGGAAGAAGCGTAACAGCTGGTGAGGGAGCGGACGCTGGATGCCCCCAGAGGCACACTGTAGGAACAGGTGTGTCACTGGTGACGCGGCACCCCGGGTGACCTTGGACACTCGGGCAGCAGAGAGTGGAACTGAACTGCCCTTCCAGCAGAGAGCCACTTGTCTTCCAAATAGGAGGCACAAAATCCTCTTAGCTGGCAGAGGAGACACATGGCAGGGAGCCTGGGGTGGATGGAAAGCCATTCACACAGAATCAGAGCCCCAGACAGATGTGCACTGACCTGCCTCATGGGAACCCCCCTTTGACAAGTCAGCACGCCGGGCATTTGGGATTCACGGAGTCTCCAGCAGATGGATGCAGAGCTGCCCACAGGCCTGCCAAGGAGAGCAGCCCTCCTCTGCCTCCTCCCGGGGTGCGGGGCTCCAGTGTGGGACACAGTCCTCCTCTGCTTCCTCCCGGGGTGCGGGGCTCCAGTGTGCGACGCTGCCCACCTCTGCTTCCTCCTGGGGTGTGGGGCTCCAATGGGGAATGCAGCCTGCCCCTCCCCACGTCCATCCCCTCTTGTATCTTCTCCCTGCCCTGCTGTCCTGGTCGCTCTCAGCTCTGTCCTCTCTCCCACTCGGCACCCAGAACACAGGGGTTCTTAGAAGCACTGGATGGATTCATCTCTGGGGCTTCGCTCTGGCTGAGTCTGGATGCCCCTCTAATGCCCAGGCACACCCTTGAGTCTGTGCAGGGACCAGGCAGCTGTCTCTGTTGGGCAGGGTAGGGCTGATTGCCCACGTGAAGAATCCCCATTGCTGGCAGAGCCCGAGGGCCTCGGTGCTTGGCTGGGCAGCGTTCGAGATCCAGGGCGGGGGTGGTGAGCAGTGAGGAAAAGCTGCTTCTGCAGTGTCCGCTCAGCATGTGCCATAGAAACACTGCATTTCCCGTTTTTCTACTAAATAAACAGCATCGAAGTAATACAAGGAAAGGTTTAGCAAGCAACCCCCTCTGCTTTTACCTCTCACCTCTCCCCTCCATGTGTTCTCTGTTCCTGTGATTTGGACACATCTTTCTGACACGGCTGAACACTCAGCATACACTCAATTTATACATGGTCTTTTAATATCATTCTTCATTTTTAAAAACAAAGCCATTTTCTCCTCTTGTTAAAGCACACCCATTGTGAAAAATACAGAAAACATGGAAATGTTGAGAAAGAGAAATGTTTGGCAAACTTTCACATGCTTGTAATGTTTTTCTGAGTCTTTTTAAGAGCACGAACTGGCCTCCTGGTTTCACAAGTGGCATTGCCACAGTAATTTGTGGAGTGAGTAACGATCAGGGTCCCGCAGCTCCTGGTCGTTCTCAGGCACCTGCTCTTAGAGGCCAGAGGCTGGGGAGTCACCCTCGCGCTTGAGAAGTCTGTCCCCACAGCCAGTGACAGAACCAGGCGGGCACCCTGGTCTCCTGACTGAAGCTGTTTCCATGGCTGCTGTCTTCTTGGCATGGGAAGGGGCATGTCACTTGGTCACCATATTGAAATTGTTGGTCACGGTATACATTTGGTATTTTCGGCTGAAGTGAGATTTTGTTCCAGAGGTGCCAAGAGCTTGCAGCTGGTCCATGCTCCTACCCCGGCCATCTCTCCAGGGTTGTAAAGCTGTTTTCCTTTAATAAAATTACAATACATATTAATAAAATAGAGAGTGCAGAAGCGCAGGCTTCCTGTCTGTGCCTCTCTTCAGCTGTGATTATCTCCACTTCCTGACTGTTCACAGGAAGCCTCTGAATAACATCACATTTATTCAAGGAAGTTTATTTCATTATAACGTTCACTAATGTTTATAAAGAATATTAGTCACCGGCTAAGCAGACAGTGTACTCCAGAAAGTTCTTCACTTTTGGGTTTAAAGTACCAGAATGGACAGATGAGGCTGCATATTTGTACAGTCTTTTCAAAATTATTTTTGTAGCAGTATGAGCAGATTTCCCAGGACAGAGCCTTCACAGCTGGGAAAACAGTTGTTGCTTTGAAGATGGTTTTCCCAGGCACCCGGCTCACGTCTCCTGCTGTCAGGCGCATAAACAGTGTCTAGTTTAAACTTGCTGCGCTCCTGGTAATTCTGAGTGGCATGGGGTGGCCTTTCCACGTGAGCTGCGCGGGTCCCTCGGGAGCACCCTTGGGCCGACCTGGAGGAGGGCCCTGCTTCAATTTACCCGGCGCCACAGTAGCGACATGTAGGCATCAGGGTGTGCAAGCACCTTGGAGCCACTGGCTTTTCAGGTGTCTGAGCCTTCATTGACTGCTCACAGGTGACATTAACACATTAGAGGTGGGATCTCACTGTTTCCCAGGCTGGAGTGCAGTCACTGTTCCTAGGCATTATCATTGCGGTCTCGAATTCCTGGCCTCAGCAACTCTCCCGCCTCGGCCTCCCGGGCCACTGCATGCATGGCAGATGATGCTTTTAAAGGTCGGTAAATAAAACCCAGCGTTGCACCCCTGGCCTCGGTGCTGACACATGGGGTTGGCCCTCTCCAGGGCCTCTGCGGCCTCCCCGTGGTTGAGGACTCAGCACAGCTACCACCTCTGCGCAGGCAGTCTGATCCCACCTGGCAGTGCGAGACGGTAACAGATGGGGCTGAAACCTGTGGGTGCCACGGCAGAGCCTGGTGGGTGCCAGCGTGGGGCTGGTGCTCAGGTGGCACCGAGATCCCAAAGCACAGAGCCTTGAGTATGGTGGGAGCTTAATCCCTGCAGAGGGCAGTGGCCTGGGGTGGGGCAGCTCTGCTGTAGGCCGTTCAGGGGTTCCTTCCACCCTTCCTGTTCTCCCCCGGCACCCCATTGGGTGCTGTCCACACTGCCTGGTCCTTGGGAGCACACCCCCATGCTAGTTCTGGGTTGGGCGCCCTCTGCACACCTGTGTTTCACCACAAAGTGGGGACAACAGCAGACCCGTCTCGGGGGCCAGGCAGATGCCCTGAGACAGTGCATAGGAACCCGTCTCGGGGGCCAGGCAGGTGCCTGAGCACAGTGCTCTCCTGTGCAGGGCAAGGACTGTCACTACTGTTTGTTTTGTTTAAATCAGTCATAAATGAAAGTGTGGTCTGAATTTTTGAAGTCGGGCTTTGTAGCAGGAAGTCTGGCATTGTCAACAGTTTCATTAGCAAATGTCTCGTGATACAGTTGAACTCAGGAAATGAAAAGACAAATAAGGGATAATTCGTGTGGTGACAGGCTTCTCAGGTGCAGATATGCCAAGATAACTGTGTGTTTTGTGGGATGTAAGGTCATTCTAATGAATGTTGTATTCATAGCACCTGATAGCTGGGGTTTTCTTTAAAGAAATTTAATGACTGTGCCTTCCCACATCAGGGTTCTTCTCCAATAGCTGCTTCCACTGTGACGCTGTCACCTGAAAATCAGCCCAGAGAATGAAGCTTTCGTCCTTGCCCAACATGGACGCTGTCTGTTACCACAGAATCAGGCGTGGGTATTTTTCTTGTCTTGATGACTGATTTACTGGGTCAGCTACTGGCGTGTTGTCTCTGAGGCGGAGAGCTTATTTTGAATGAGGGTAACAGAGAGCCCTTCTGTAGGCCGGAGATGGGAGTTTTGGGGGATGATCATTTGTTTGGGTAGCCGTAGCCTTGTAAGCACCTTTCCCTGTGGCCTGCAGCATCCACCTCCGTTTGTGTGTGAACTTGTCGCATCTTTGCGTCCTAGGCGGGGCTGCCAGGGAGGAGGTTCCAAGTCTGGCAAGATGGATGTGTGGGTGCCACATGGGGTGCGTGCATGTGTGTGTTTGCGCGCGTGTGTGTGCGTGAGCCCACGCGGGGATGGGGGTTCCTCCCATGGAGCTTCCTGCTTTGCAGGGTGCCCTGCCCTCAGAGCCCTCCACACACATGCCTTTGTGCTCTGCCTGTCTTGGCGGGCCCGGATTGTAGCCTGCTGTGCGGGTCCCTGAGGCAGGCAGTGTGGTCAGGTCGGAGGTACAGGCTGGCTGGTTAAGGAGAGGTGCAGAGCAGTGCTGGCGGCTCCTGTCCTGGTTTGCTCTCGGGGTGCTGTCACCAGCTTCTAAAGAGGGCTGTCCGTTTACCAGGCATGGGGTTGCAGAGATCCCCGTGCGTAGAAATCATTTCCTTGTAGTGTGTATTTTGTAAGAAGCCATCTCAAACACATGGCGTTTTTTTGTCTGCCTCTTGAGTTGTCTTCCTCAAAACAAACCCACCCACAGCTCCCCCACTGCCAGCTTCTCCAGACAGGCAATCTGAACATCAGACCCCGTCCTACTACCTGAATACCAGACCCTGCCTCCCGACAGCTGTCACGGTCTCAGGGCACTGTACCTTTAAAAGGGCAATGGAACTTCACTCAAGAAGACAATCGGGAGCCGTCTCTCATGCCGCAGCCCCGTGGCACCCAGGCCAAAGGCACTGGCCTGAGCAATGTGCAGGCGTTTGCCAAGCGGGGTGGGGCTACAGCGCACCCCGAGCTTGAGAGTCCACAGAGCCAGCCCACAAGGGCCTGCTTTCACCTGCAGGCTCAGGCACTCACTGCCTCTGCCCGGAAAGAGAAGACGAGTCATCTCCAGCAGGCGGGTCTCTCCTCCAGATACATCTCTTTCTTCACAGTTTGCTTGTGTTTGTTACTGGCAGATGACACTTGAGAGTTCTGAAGCAAAATCATGCACTTCTGGAGCCTAGGGAGAGCAGGAAGCCCGGGATGCTTTAGGTGTTTGTGGGGGAATGAGCTCTCACAAGCTGGGGGCTGCGTCCTGAGCTCCTGCTTGCTGGTGCAGTAGGGGCACAAGATCAGAACACCATGCGGAGAGCCCAGGAGACCCCCCCAGGCCCTGGCCTGCAGGCCAAAGAGGCACTGTTCTCAGGCATGGGTGGGTTCCGAGTCATGGAGACGGGAGTTGGGTCTAGGCAGAAGCAGGGTGTCTCTCCCCTCTCAGGCATGGGTGGGTTCGGTGTCATAGGGACAGGAGTTGGGGTCTAGGCAGAAGCCGGGTGTCTGTCTCTCCCCACTCCCTGGTGTGCCCACCTCCCTGCACCATGTTCCTGCTCAAGCTGCTGAGGGGATGCTTTTCCTCCCGACTCTTGCAGTGAGGAAGAGCAGCTGTCCTTTTTCTTACTGAAGCCCCTGATTCTGTGTCTGATGTCCCTGATGCCATGCCTGCTTTTTTGACTGTGTGCAACCTCCCAACCCACTGCACATGCTCACTTCTCAAGGATCAGGTGGGTACTGCGCCTTCGGAGGTCCATCCTCAGGGAAGAGTCATGGGAAAGGGGCGCAGGATCGTGGTTCAGTGGGTTGCCCATTCTCCGGGTTGCCTGTTCTCCAGGTCGCCTGCTGGGGTCTCTTCTGAGTGCACCTTCCTTTCTTTCCTAAAGCTTTTTAATAAACGCCCAGTCCTGCTCTGGAAAAAAAAAAAAAAAGTTTAAAAACAGGTGAATGGAAGGTGAGGCATGGTTTCAAACACCCCTTTGGTTTTACGAAAGAAGGAAGACCGTTTTGTGTGGGGGTGACAGTGACTTGGTGTTGAGCTCCAGCGTGGCCTGGAGCTGTGAGCGTCACGGTTGTAGTTCAGTGGAAGAACCTGATTGTGGCTGCAGATGCTGATTTTCCCTTCTTCTCCCCTCCCCTTCAAACTTACTGTAACAGACGCACGTCAAGATCTGACTGCACTCTAGTGGGACCGCGCCCGTGGAGAAGGAAGGGAGCTGCTGCTCCTGCTAGGCCGAGCTCCCCGCTTTTCTCTAGCGCTGTGTGCCAGGTGAACGGCTCTGAATAACATGGTTGGTTTGCGTGTGGGTGGACTTTGGATGGAGTCGTGTTGTGCCTTTTCTTGTGTTTTTCTTTTTTGGCTGCACTTGGCACCGTGCTGTTGCATGTAGCTCTCGATGGTTAGCGTGGGTGGTACACGTGCCTCAAAGCCAGATCTGTGGCTGGGGACATACTGCCCAGCCCGTGGGAACAGGGCTCTGCTGTGACTACATCTGTGGCCAAGAGCCTTCTGTGTTGTGACCACGTCTGTGGCCAAGAGCCTTCTGTATCTCATGCGCTGCCAGGGTGCTGCAGCTTGTTCCTGGCTTGGCCAGCCTGGCACTGCCTCTTGAACCAGAGAGCAGTGTAAGGGTGGCCCCAGCCAGCCGAGACTCAGGAGTGCTGCCTTGCTTTCTGGAGGCCAGGCAAGCCAAGCAGGGGTTCGTGCTGTGCCCATGATGCCCACATCCTTCTTGCTTGTGACTGGGGCGGCTGACATCTCCCTGAGCCTGCGGCCAGCCCCTCATCACAGAGGGCTGCGGGCTGCGTGGAAACTGAGGCTGAGAGTTTAGGCTGCCATGGCCATGCAGAGTGGGCAGGGCCCTGTGTGGGGACTCAACAGTGGACACTGGACAGTCCGCCCCACAAGGAACCCGGGCTGCTGTGCGAAGGCCGATCCCAGCGAGAATCAGACCAGAGGCTGAAGGCAGAGAGCTCTAGAAGTTGTCCAGAAACAGCCAGGGAAGGATCGAGGGCAGGAAGGAAGGGGCTTTGTATAAGGAGCTGTTAGCTGAGTTGTGTGCCCTTAGAGGCTCCATCGGCAGATGCTTGCCTTCTACAGAGCCAGCCCCTAATCCCACACCGCACACGGCTGCTCAGAGTGGCTGGGCCCCTTCCAGGACTCCCAGCTGCTGACTTCTGGAGATAAGTTTCAGATGGCTTCCGCCCAGAGTGGCTGGGCCTAGCAGCACACCATCTTCTGGGGCCTTTTGTTCTGTGTTCCTTTGGCTTTTACACCCTTGTTCCCAGGCTCCATCCCCCGCCCACTGGACAATGGCAGAAATCAGACAGAGCCACCACAGCAGGTGACGTTTCCCAGCAACACCGCCTGAGCGTGCGCGAGCGGAGTCCGTGGGATTGTGTGCACGTACACGCCTGCCCTCATGGCGCACGTGTTGGCCTGTGAGGGCTGCCGGGGCCTATGTCCCTGAAACAGGCTGTGTTCTTCTGAGTGGACCACAAGCTGCCCTGACAGGCTGTGCCTGGGTGGAAGGGCCTTTGCAGACCCTGCCTCGGCCAGGAGCAGGGACTGGCTGCACGGCCGGCCCCTCTACGAGCTCTGTGCTTGTGTGGGTGGGACTGCCCGTCTGCCCCACAGCCCTTCCCAGAGGACTTGCTGATGTATGGTGGGTGCAGCTGTCCTTTCGGGGTATAGTCTGTGCCTGTAGGTGAGCTGGGTGAAGTGCTCAGAAAGGGTCATTTACCACAAGAACCCCCTGTGGAGCCCAGGAGGCTAGAGGCACAGGGGACAGAGAGGGGCTCCAGCTGGGGCGTTTCATAGACTGCCCCTCCCCCCAGACCCCAGTTTATTCTGGTAGAGCTGGGTCAGCCGACTCCCCACCTGCCAGAGAGCCAGGAAGGCAGGGGCTGGTCACGTCTGGAGCAAAGCCGTCACGGCTTCTGAAGGGCGAACAGCCCGGGTTCCCCAGCTGACGGCACTTAGCCTAGTGGAGGCTTTTCTTCCCCAGGCTCAGACAGAAGCTCCTGCTGCAGAGATGGGCCGGGCACCTTGGAGCTCAGACCTGCCCCGATCTGCATGGCCTGCACCCACAGTTGCAGCTTTGTCTGCCTCTGGTGTTTACTCTGTCCCAGAGAACTGGTCACCAGCCACACATGAAGAGTGAGCGCAGTCCGAATAGCTGCACTCAGCCTCTGTTGGCTCCAATGGGCTAGCAGCAGCTTCAGGAGGTCTAAGAAGAGGCTGGGTGCCAGCAAACGAGACATGGGGTTCCACTGGGGGCTTATATAGAGGAGGCTGCCGTGGCAGCTGGCTGGACAGGAGAACTACCTGCTTGCAAAAGGCATCTGGTGTGTACAGTGTTTCCACTTAGCACCCTCCACCTGGCAGCCTTCATTTCACCCAAAACGCAGGCGCTCCATCCCATTTGGCCGGCAGTGCACAGAACGGGTTGAGGAGCTCAGATGTTCTTCTTAGATAGGGAGTGGATTATCCAGTTGTCCACCTCCAGCTTCCGTAGCTCGGAACTCCAAACCCACGCTCAGGTGCTTCTGTACCCACATCACTCAGGATCTGAACCCAGGCCCAGCTGTGTCTGTACCCACGTCACTCAGGGTCTGAACCCACGCCCAGCTGTGTCTGTGCCCACGTCACTCAGGGTCTGAACCCACGCCCAGCTGTGTCTGTGCCCACGTCACTCAGGGTCTGAACCCACGCCCAGCTGTGTCTGTGCCCACGTCACTCAGGGTCTGAACCCACGCCCAGCTGTGTCTGTGCCCACGTCACTCAGGGTCTGAACCCACACACAGCTGTGTCTGTGCCACGTCATGCAGAGTCTGAACCCACACTCAGGTGCGTCTGTGCCCACATCACTCAGGGTTTGCTGCAGCTGAGTTACTGCTGTCAGATGCATCTGCCACACCATGGCCTGAATCGTATAGCCTTGTCTTCTGGAGTGCTGAGCAAACTGCCCCATGAAAAGTGTCTTTGAACAGCACACAGCAATTGAGACAACAGCTTGTGTCCTCACGTGGCTGTGTCTGTGTGCGGGTCAGATGGCAACGCCCGGGCAGTCTGAGCAGGTCCCTGGCCCTGGCAACCGAGCGCTGTCGGGGGGGGCCAGCGTCTCCACTTTATGAGGGAGCCCAGAATGACTCAATTCAGCTTTAATTTTTACTAACGTTCTTTTCCTCCATTTTTAATTTAAAAGCATATCTAAAGACACCCCAGATAATTAGTTTCCCATTGTGGAAAAGAAAATAAAGCTTGAGTTACCAGGCAGTGAATGAGAAGAGAAAAGTTTAATTAGAAGCTATACAATAAATGTTAGAGGATGGCGTCTAGGATTCCAGATGGCCAAAACCCTTCCATTCTTAGGAAATGTTTTGTGGCTGCTAGCAAAGTACGTGTGGAGTGGCGGGCTGGTGTCCCACCAGCATGGGGCAGCCATTAGCCCGCACTGTTCGATGGTGGTGTGTGCTTCAGAGGGACAGAATTGGAATTCAGGGACCAGTGTGGCTCCAAGAAGGGAAGGCCAGCTGCAGGAACGTGACCCGGTGCTGGAGTGGCTGCTGCGGCCTCCATGGCAGCTCTAGTGAGATGTAATTGACATAGCAGAAATTCACTCTTCTGCGTGCACTTCAGTGGTTTTTAGTCACAGGCTTGTGCAGCTATCACCACAATCTAATTTAATTCTAGACCATCAAGGAAACCCCATGCCGGTCAGCAGTGGCTGCCTGTCCCTCCCTTGCCTTAGCCCTGACAGCCGCTTCCTGGCTTTCTGTCATGTGGAACTGTCTGCCCTGCCTGTTTCACGTCTGCGGATGCACACGGTGGACGTTGCACTTGCGTCTGCTTTATCTCACCGAGCGTCGCGTTTCTAGGCCCAGGGTCCTGAAGCACATGTTTCACGTTGGCGGATGCACACGGTGGACATTATGCTTGCGCCTGCTTTATCTCACCGAGCATCCCATTTCCAGGCCGAGGGTGCTGAAGCACATGTTTCGTGTTGGCAGATGCACATGGTGGACCTTGCGCTTGTGTCTGGTTTATCTCACTGAGCATTGCGTTTCCGTGTACATAGTGCTTAGCGTGGTCAGTGCTTCGTTCCTTTTCATGGCAGAGTCATATTCCACTGTCGGATAGACTGACGTTGTTTATCCATTTATCAGCTGATGGGCATCTGGGCTGTTTCCACCTGTCAGCTCTTGTGGACAGTGCTGCTGTGGACATTCGCAAACAAACGCTTCCTTGGACACATGTTTTCAGTTCTTTGGGGTTGATCCATGGGTGTGGAGTGGATAACATTTGTCCTGTGCGTTTGCTGTGCACCCACCCCACCTGCTGTGTGCCCCCCAACAGAGCCTCTTGGGGGTGATTTGCGCAGTTCTGCCTCTTCCCTCTGTGTGCTCCAGTGTGTGCTTCTAAGAATAAGAACCTTCTTCCACATAAGCACAGCACGGTGGCCAGTCTCAGGAAGTTGGATGTTGATGCGGCACTTTTATCTCCCAGGGTTTTCCACTCTTGTCAACTGAGCCCATAAAATCCTTCACAACACTTTTTCTTCTGGTACAGCATCACGTCTAGGGTCTGTGTTGCATCAAATTGCTATAGCTTTTTTCTCTTTCTGAATGGGGGACGACTGCTCTGCCTTTGTCTCATAACGTGTACTTTTTTTTTTGACAGTCTTGCTCTGTTGCCAGGCTGGAATGCAGTGGTGTGATCTCAGTTCATTGCAACCTCCACCTCCCAGGTTCAAGCAATTCCCCCGCCTCAGCCTCCTGAGTAGCTGGGATTACAGGCACGTACCACCATGACCTGCTAATTTTTTGTATTTTAGTAGAGACAGAGTTTCTCCATGTTGGTCAGGATCATCTCGATCTCCTGACCTCGTGATCCGCCCATGAGCCACTGCGTCTGGCTCAGCATACACGTTTTTTATGCATCTTGGCTCCCTGTCCTCATTTTCTGCTTATCTGACATTCCCTCTGATTAAACTCAGGCTGTGTATTCCTAGATTACAGCATGTTACGCTCCCTTCTTAGGGTGTTAAAACTGGACTGGCCTCCTTGTTGGCGCTGCCCATGTGATCATCCAGCAAGGGGCTGTCCTGTGTCTGCTATGTGGTGACCTTTCCCCAAACACTAATGAGCCAACTGTGGGGGATGGGGACTCTGCAGTCCCCTGTGTCTCACTGCCCTCTGAGATTCGCCTTCCGTTTGTAACTCTTACCAGCAACAGTCTGCCTCCGAAAACTGCACAGTGATGCTTTTCCAGCTCCTTTACCAGTGAGCACTTTGTTAGAAGCGAGAATCTTCCCATTCATGCATTGGTTCATTTTATTTAAATGACATTTAGGTCTGTTCATTTTTGGAGTGGACTTGTGGACTCCTGATTTTCATGGTCTATCACGATTGTCTCTTCTTACTCATCTTACTGCTCACATTGTCGCAGCTTTGGTGAGGGGAGCCCTGCTCACTGTCTCCTGTGTCCTTCAGGTGTCGCCTGACATGTTGGAGCCTTTCTTGATTCTGTCAGAACTATGTGTCCCGGGCTCATCTTGTCTGTCCCTGCCCCGGCCCAAATCAGCCATTTCTCCCAGAGCCCAGGGCTCTTCTGGAGGATGGCGGTGTTTGGGTCCAGGCCAGGTGCGGGTGGGCCACAGCGATGGAGCTTGGAACAGGTGAGTGTGTGTCTGTGTGTGTTCAAACACATGCACACCGTTGGAGGTGTGCACACACAGACATGTGCCTGTACTTGCATAGTCTGTGCGCTGCTTACTTTAGATGTCTGGGTTAAGCCTTGCCCTCAGCCCTGATCGTTCCCACCGGCTCCCCTCGCCTGCCCTGTCTCCGTCCTCTGCCAGGAGAGCCCCAGCTTCAGGAGGCTCCACGCATTTCCTCGTATGCCCAGTTTACGAATGTCTAGGATGGCCTCAGAATGGCTTCCCATACCACTGCAGAAACACCCTCCTAAGGAGGTTTATTTGTAGTTCTCTGCCCCACCCGCCCCCCAAGACTGCAGGTGAGTGGGCGCATGAGCGTTAGTGACCCCACTGCTGCCGTTTCTCACTGAGTGGGCAATGCAGGGCCTGGGAAGGGCGGGTAGGCTGTGCACTCCCATGAGGTCAAGAGTTAATTATTAAGCACAAAGAGCGATGAAGTCATGTTCACCGCCAACACAGGGGTTTTTCCCATGCTTGCAGTTACATACTCTGGAGCTCTTTATGGGGTTTAAAAAGCACTTATGTATAGGAGAGTTGGGTTACCAGGAAACAACAGAGCAGTTAAGACGCCTTGATTTTATCTTACTGTGCGCCTGCCAAAAATAATTACATTTGCCCTGGCTCCCAGACAAGCGCTGGAGAAGGGCGTGTGTGACCGGTCCGGCGGCACCCGCAGAGTCCCTGCCTGGCCTGCTGATCCCTGTCCCATAGCTCCCAGCTCTCGGATCTCAGGGTCAGGGACTCCAAGGCCCCAGGTCCCAGGCTGGCTCTACCGTGTGGGGGCCTTTCACTCAACCTTGCACCTGCCCTTACTGCAGCCCCATGGCGTGGCTGCTGGGTGCGTGTCGCTCCTGTGACTAGCCTCAGAGCGGTGCTGCCACCAGCTTCGCAGTCGAGAGTCTGCTTCCGGTGGCTAGATGGCAGTGTGTCAGCTCAGTCTGCCCTAAGCCTCGGGGCAAATCCTCGGAAGAGCCCCAGTGGAGGGGAGGTGGCGCAGTGGGGCAGCCTGTCGCTTCCACTCACTCACAGCAGTGTCTGCTGTGGAAGGGAAGGAGCAGGTTTGTTCTGTCCCAGAGATAGAGCAGGGCCCTCATGGAAGCCATGTCTGCAGCAGGGAGGGAAGGATACCACACAGCCCGCACTGTCCCCCGTGGTGTGTTGACATGGAGAAATGAGTGGAGTCCTGCCCCTGGGGCTCTGTTCAGATGCATCCCACCCAGATCTCCTTAGGGAAACCTCCCCCACCGTCCCTGCACTTTCCGAATAGCGGGCTTTAGAGGAAGATGGGCTGGTGACCTTGGGTGACCCCTTGATGCCTGTGGATCCGGCTCCATATGATGTCTGCATGGCGTGCTTTTGCCAGCTAGGCGCCAGGGTTTGCTGAGTGCTACAGACGGGGCAGGACCGTAGGCTCTGGGCCAGGAGAACGTGGCTGGATTCCTGGCTGTGTCACCCACCATTTAAGGTTTCGAGCAGTGATCGACCTTCTGGTACCTCATTGGCATGGCGGGGACATGCTCACCCTGTGGGGCTGCTGTGATGAGCAGGGACCAGACCACACTCTGTGTTGCTCTCCACACAGCCGTCCATGAGAGCTGGAAGTCAGAAACGCTGGGTCTCTAGTCTCTGCATGTTGTAAAGCGTCTGCCCTCGCCGTGTTCATGCTGTGTGGATGGGACTGTGTGTGGGGAGAGCCTGGTGGTGGAGTACCCGTCCCGCCTGCCTTCTGGGACTTGGATGGTCTTTCCCTATCAACAACACTGAGGTCAAAAGGGGGACTCACGTGCATCACGCGCCTTGTAAAGACAGCGCCCTGGCGGAGGTTTCCTGGGGGCTGCTGCCTGGCTGTCCTGGGCATTGCAGTAAGGACATCCCTGGGAGGAGGGCAAATCCCGCCCTTGAAGCTTGGCAGGAGCTCTGGAGCGCAGCCGTCAGGGTGGTGCCTGTGTCCTTTTAGATGGGGTGACGCAGGGCAGCCTCTTGGGGGTCAGAGGGAAGGGTGCTCCGGGCCTGAGTTATGGCTGAAGACACCCACAGTGTTCTGCAGGACTGTGCCACGCGTGAGCCTGGCTTCTGGCTTGGCCACCCCATAGCAATCTCCACTTTCTTGAGACCTACTGGTGTGTGGGAGCTGTCCTGTTCCCAGGCCTCCCTGCGGGGTGTTTGTGGGGAAGGCAACCCTGAGGGAAGTGGGCAGATGCTGTGCCTGCAGGCCACGGTCTGGGCCGAGCGCCCTCTTCCTGAGAGGATCCTGGCACCACAGTGCTGAGGTCATGGAGAATACAGGCTCTTCCCGGCTGAGAGACCCAAATTCTCATGTCCCACGGAGGGGAGGAGAGAGAGGGTTTCCTGGGCTCACTGTGTGGTTCCCTCATGTCCCACAGACAGGAGAGAGAGAGAGACAGAGTTTCCCCTGCCTTATGTCCCACAGACAGGAGGAGAGCGAGAGTTTCCTGGACTCACTGTGTGGCTTCGTCATGTCCCACAGACGGGAGGAGAGAGAGCTGGGGGCTCGCTGTGCGGCTGCGTTTAGGCTTTGGGTGTGCCATATCTGTGAACCGCCTGCTCCCTTTGCAGATGTTTTCTTTAAATTGGCTTGCCTTTTCTTTTCAGTGTATTTGCAAGTCAAACTTTACATCATCGCAAATAAAAAAACAGTATCATGGCTTTAAACGGAATGGAACCGCAAACAGGTGGAGTGAAGGGGTAGAGCGCAGGCGTTCAATCCCGGCCCTCTGTTGGGAGGACCGCTCGTGAGGTTTCCTCCCACTCCCTGCATGGGTTTCTGTGCAGACTGAGCAGCAGGCCCTGGTTCAGGCACACCTTGGTAACATCAGGGACCGCCTGCTGCCAGGTGGGTGAGGCAGGAGGGAGGGGAGCAGTGCCAGGATCAGGCCCCAGCGGTGGGAGGAGGAGCAGGAACCTTCCCAGCTGGCCGCTCCTGGAGCGCCTGGGAACCACAGAGCACTTTGGCCTCACATGCAGCCGAGAGCCTTCTAGAAAGGCAGCTTATGTCGCACAGGCTGCTGAGACATAGGAAAGGCTGAGGCCTGTCTCCTGCATTCATGTGGGGCTCGTCATGGTGCCCAAGCAATGGCAGCAGAAGGGTCAGGACATGGCTTTCTGCACAGCCTAGAAATGCTAGGTTAGGTCCAGTCGGCCAGACCCAGAGGCTGGCCTTGTGAGAATTTTCAGGGCAGCATGAGAGGGCTGTGTTTTCCGTGAGCGGGGAGGGATTCTAGTACGGGAGCTCCCGAGAGCCCCATGCCCACCCCACATCTCACCCCACTTGGCGGACCCCCAAGACAGAGCCTCTGGAAGAATCCACACATGACTGTTTTATTGACAAAGGCCGAGCAGCCCCAGCCTCATCAACTTTTCTTACATTTTATGGGAAGGTTTTTACATCATCACTGCAGTTGTCCCCACTGTTATTTCTGCAAAAGCAAATTTGTCAGCCACACTTGCTGGAGTATTTCATTGTCCTGGCACCCCTTTAACCCACACGGCCGCTCACACAGTCTCTGTCCATGTGAGTGCGGTTGCCATGATGATGTAAACAAGCAGCGGCTGAATGCCTTGGAGAGGTGGCGGGCACTCGGCAGAGGGGCCTTCCTGCTGCCACGGGCCGAGCGCCCAGTGCTTCCTGCAGGCCTGGCGAGGCCACGCAGCACCGCTGCTGCTGTCCTGGAACATGGAGGACGCAGCGGGCACTTGGCAGAGGGGCCTCCCTGCTGCTACGGGCCGAACTCCTGGTGCTCCTTGTGGGCATGGCAAGGCCGCGCAGCGCCGTTGCTGCTGTCCTGGAAGATGGAGGACGCTCAAGTGTGCACCAGAGCAGTGTGTTCGCTTTCCCTCCTTAGCTCAGTGGTGCACTAGCTAGCTAGCTCGCACCTCGTGCATTCCAGACCGCAGGCGCGGAGGGCACACGGCGGCGTGTAGCTCAGCCTGGCCAGTGCCTTGTATCTCCAGCGTCAGCTCTCCGACAGTGGGAGACTTGCTTTAGGGTCACCGTGTCACTAAGTTACTTCATCCACAGCAGCCTCTCTGTGTGGCTTTCGTGGTCAAAGGTGTCAGAATCACTTCCTGTGGCGGCAGGCAGGTTGTGCAGGGAGGAGCTGGGCAACAGACTAGTCACTGCTGGCCTTTGGACCCTGCAGGGCGAGCGTTTTTTGACTGTAGCAATTCTGTGTGAGCACTGCAAAATCAAGAAGGACCTGTCTTGAGGTTTCCTCAGCAGCCTCAGGGGGACCAGGCAAGTGTGACCGTCCCGAGGTCCCAAGAAGCCGGTAGCCACATCTGACTATGACCCTCTCGAGGCCCCAAGGAGCCGGTAGCCACATCTGGCCACAGGACGTGGCTGTGCCTTCTGTCTACCCAGGTGCGTGCAGCTCCTGAGAGTCACACCCCGCTGCTCCTCTGCGGCTGAGGCTGGCTACACGGCACTGCTGAACCTCACATCCGACTGCTCGGTGCTATCCGGAATGACGGCCTTCAGGGCGGCGTGGCAGAAGCGGTTCAGGGCCGGCAAGTTTGTTTTCTGCTCAATGTACAGCCTCAGCTTGTCCCTAAAGGTTTCCCCGAGAAAGCTGTAGATGAGGGGGTTGAGGCAGCTGTTGGAGAACGCCGCCAGGTTGACGATGTGGCCGGTGAGCGGGTGGGCGTGGCGGAAAGACTGCTTGCAGGGAGCGGCCCCGGGCTGTGTCCGTTGCAGGAGGTGCACGCTGATGAAGACGTTCTCTGGCAGCCAGCAGACGAAGAAGACCAGCACCACCGCCAGGATCATGCGGAGCGCCTTCTGCCGCCGCGGCCGCAGCCCACGGTGCCGGTGCGCCCGGACCAGCACCCGGACGATGAGGGAGTAGCAGAGACCAATGATGGCGAAGGGCACAATGAAGCCCAGTGTGACCTCCAGCCACTGCACCTCCCGGACATCCGCGAAACAGAAGCAGGCCTCGTCAGTGTGCTGCAGGTGCACGGCGGTGAAAGGCACCAGCGTGGCCGACACGGACACCATCCAGATCAGGCCGCAGCTTAGCCGCGCATGGTGCTTGGTACGGAACAGGCTGCAGCGCATGGCCCTGGCCAGGGCAAGGTAGCGGTCGAAACTCATCCAGGTGAGGAAGAAGACACTGCTGTACATGTTGACTTGCAGGAAGAGTGACATGAAGGTGCACAGGACGGCGATGTCGTAGTACTGCTCGTGCAGGTTGAAGACCTCGATCAGGGAGTCGGCCACCAGGATGAGGTCCGCCACCGCCAAGTTGATGAAGTACAGGTCGGGGATGGTCATCTTCTCGCGGAAGCTGATGTTCACCACCAGGATCAGGATGTTGCCCACAAAGCCGATGGGGAAGAGGAAGATGGTGTAGAGGCACGAGAGGAAGAGGCCGATCACATACTGCTGGTGCTCTGAGAGCTCGCCCGTCCCATTTGTCAGGGCAGTGCCTAGGAGCGGGTGGGACAGGTTGAGCTCAGGGGAGGTGCTATTCGGGGCTGCTGGCTGCGCGGTGCCTGGGTACATCTCCAGGCCCATGCCCCGGGCTTGGGAAGTCACATCCATGTCTGCGCCGTGCAGCTTTCAAGATTTGCCGAAAGGCTCCCAGAGATCTGTTTCAAACAACGAATCCATCTTTAGAAAGAAACGTGACTCTCCTCGAAGTGAGCCCGGCATTTGTAAGACAGGAAACTCCCCACAAGGAACACCTGTGGCAGTTTGGGTTGGGTTTGTTAATTGCAGAGAGTGGGAAAAACAGATGCTCTGCCCGCTGGCATGGCACGCCTCTTGTGCTCATTCAGTGGGCATCCCTTCGGGTGTTGGCCAACGTGTGCAGTCCTGCATGGAGCTGCTCACTTTCTGGGTACCTGGAGAAGCAACAGAAGAGGACTAAGTCTCATTGAGTGGCCGCAGCTTTGGGACAAAGTCCGGCGCCCCTGGCCGGGTGTCCGTGGAGACTGGGTATATCAGGAGCCTGGGGAGGGCCAGAACTTCAGCTTTGTGAGCTCAGGAGGTGGCTGTGGTTGAGCTGGGGTGGAAGAGTCACCTGTGGGAAGTATGCAGCCTTTTTTCCTACAGGTCCCATGGCCACTTAGCTGCAGCTGGAGGCTGGATGTGAGTCACCCCCACAGGCAGGGGTTTTCTTTCCCTTTATAGCCACAGAGCGGGCCCAGGAAGCAACAGGGGTGTGGGCACAGCAGCCCCAGGAAAACAGTGTTTGTAAGGAGAGGGGAAAATGCATTTCAGCAGCTCATGGAGCAAGAAGTAAGGTCGGAAGGGAAAGCCCAGTGTTCTTGAAAGAGAGTGGGTATGGAAAGCTGGAAATTGGAGCAGAATCTTCTCTTACAATAAAATAGATCACAGAAATTCAGCGGTTTGCTCATGTTGGTTCTATGTTCATATACCAGAAATGAAACTTACTTCTGTAACATAGAATGAAAGGGGTCATTGTTTTGGGAAATATTTAAGTTTTATTCCGCGTTTTAACATATTATTGTAAAACCTAATATATTTTGCAGCGCTGTTTGTAACCTAGGAAGAAACTCTAGGGAGAGACTCCCTCCTCCCAAGCTCTGCTTCTGCAGGGAGAGGAGCGGGCTGTCTCTGCGGCGGTGCCCTGGCTCTGCTGTGGGTGGGGAGGGTCCCGTCACTCGCCCTGTCTCACTGTGCTCTTGGAAATTCTCTATGCTGCAGGCCCCGGGGGTTCTTAGCCTGCGGACACTGGTGGTCTCTGGGGGTGTGGGGGCTGTTGCAGCCAGGGGCATGCTGGTGGGGCCAGGGCAGCCACTCAGCTCCCTACAGTGCATAGGACAGGTGTCCGAGCCCAGCAAAGAATTACCCGGCTCAGATGGCGCTGGTGCCCTGGAGGAAGCCAACACTTCAAAATGGGTTTGAGTTGTGTTTCCTTTGGGAGTTTTCATTTTACCCTTTGAAATCATTAGGAGTTATTGTTTTGATTTTTTTTTTTGTTTGTTTGTTTTGAGATGGAGTCTCACTGTCGCCCAGGCTGAAGTACAGTGGCACAGTCTTGGCTCACTGCAACCTCCACCTCACAGATTAGAGTGATTCTCCTGCCTCAGCCTCCCGAGTAGCCGGGATTACAGGTGTGCACCACCACACCTGGCTAATTTTTTATATTTTTAGTAGACATGGAGTTTCACCGTATTGGCCAGGCCAGTCTCAAGCTCCTGACCTCTAGTGATCTGTCCACCTTGGCCTCCCATAGTGCTGGGATTACAGGTGTGAGCCACTGCACCTGGCTAATTTTTTATGTTTTTAGTAGAGATAGGTTTTGCCATGTTGGCCGGGTTGGTCTCAAACTGCTGCCCTCAAATGATTGGCCCGCCCCGGCCTTCCACAGTGCTGGGATTACAGGTATGAGCCACCACACCCAGCCAGGAGTTATTGTTTTGAAGTGCTGCAAAACCAGACTAGAGATTTATTGACCTATTGCCTGAAAATACCTAAAAAAAAAAAAAGGCTGGCCTGTAATTCCAGCACTTTAGGAGGATGAGATGGGAAGATTGCTCAAGTCCAAGTGTTTGAGATTGAGACCAGCCTGGGCAACATGGCGAGACCCTGTCTCTACTTTAAAAATACAGAGTAGCTGGGCACAGCGGTGCGCGCCTATAGTCTCAGCTACTCAGGAGGCTGAGGTGGGAGGATCACCTGAGCATGGCAGGTTGAGGCTGCAGTGAGCCGAGATTGCACCACAGCACTCTAGCCTAAGCAACTGGAGTGAGATCCCCATCTCAGAAGAGGAGGGTAGGGGAAGACAAGATGAATCCCTGCCTGGGTGTCAGTTATTTTAAAAGTATTCAATAACCGACAGATACAGGTGATGGGGAGGAAGGCGGCAAATCACACTGCCACGTGTGTACCTATGCAGCAATCTTGCGTGTTCTTCACATGTACCGCAAAACCTAAAATGCAATTTTAAAAAAAAGTATCCGATAACCTTCACTTAGCTGTGGCTGATAGATTTTATTTTACTGGTTGTTTTGCAGTCCTGATTCATCTTTAGTAGGTAATAGCATTGAGCAGCATAAATGCCTCTGTTCTCAGGCTCGGTCAGGAAGGTTGAAAGCCTCTGTATTTAATTTCTTAAAAACGGCACAGAGGACTTGGTTTGCTCTTTACATGTAGAAATTTCAGAAAGTATTAGACTGCAGCGTGGCAGGCATTTTAAAGGTGGACAGAGCCCTTAACATATGTTTCTTTTCTTCCCTATCTTTGTTAAATGAACTCCGAGGGAAAAATAAATTGGCCATTCATTTCTTTCCCATGTACGTTGAGTCTTTTGGTCCTTGGTGGACACCGAGAAGACACGGTACCTGGTGTCTCTCTGATGTGTCCTAGTGTCTCATGTGCTCCTGGGTGAGAGGAGCCAAGTGTGCAGCTCCCCGCTGGCCCCGAGGTGGCCATGGAGTTAGGAACAGTCCGAGACTTCACTTCTGATTTCCTCTGCTTATCATAGAAACATAAAGCCACGCTGGAGGCAGCCGTATTAAGTCTGCATCTGTAAAGAGGTGTGTGGCGCTTCCAGGACTGCGGGGTTAGTGAGGGTGACCGAGCGCCACGGTGCAGGGCAGAGCGGGTACCCTCACTTTCCTGAAGTGAGACACGTTCTTGCTAGGATAGAACGTGATGGAATCCTGGGCCCTGCTTTCAGCACCTGTTCAGAGAGGCCAGGCGGGCAAAGCTCCCTGCTGAGAGCATGGGAGCTCACTGGGAGAGGGGTCTGTGCCTTGAGTTTGGGAAGTGGGGTGCGGCTGTCACCAGAGGGTGAGGTGTCAGTGCATGTCTGCATCCAGCTGATCCCATAACAGGACAGTGGCCTGGGTGGCACCACCCCCTGTGTCCCTAGTCAGTGGGGCGGTACCGGCAGACCCCAGAACCCAGAGCCTGAGGCTGAGTCCTACCTGGGTTGCAGCCCCTCCTGTGCTCCTGGGAGCCTCCTCGGTTGATCCCATCAGGCTGGAGGTGCGCTTGGAGCCCGACTGCAGGAACTGTGCTTCTGCCGGACCTGAACCTGCCAAATGCCTGAGCAGGGCTGGAGAGAGGACGAGACCCACCCTGGGAGCTGGAGGGAAGTTTCCCTGCTGGCAGGCGACTCCTCCTCTGAGCCAGTGAGTCTCGCCCCTTGGCACCAGGCTTTATAGGCCCCTCCGCCTGCTCCTCTCTGGCTGGGTTCTGGGAGGCCTCCTCCTCGGAAGGCTATCATTAACCATTTTTTTGCTGGCCCTTTTTCTCCCACACTTTGGCAATCAGCTCAGTTCCACTAGACATGTTTTTATGGAAGTTTCTGGTTTAACTGCTTTTCTTCACCCATGGATACAAACTTTTCTTTAAGTTTGAAGGCATTATAATAGCTATTGTGTGTCCTTTAGGTAATAACCTGTCATCCTGAGTTGAAACAAGCAATATTCTTGTTTTTGCAACTGACCGGCTTCAAGTATGAAATTTCATAATAGCTTAGTAGCATGTGGATGGTACATGGAGAATTTAACTTAGGAATTTCAGACATTTGCAGAAAGGAATGTCAACCCAAGAAACAGCAGGCATATCTGACATGTAAACTAGGAATCCAAGCACGGGTTGAGTATCTGGAAGTCTGAAATCCCGAGTGCCCCGCAACCCAACAGCGTTGGCGCACCATGACGTCACAGGCGGAAACTTCCACACCCGACCTCGTGTGACAGCTTGCAGTCCAGGCTCAGTTAAAAGTTTGTTTTATGCATGAAATTATTTCAAGTAGTTTATAAAGTTACTTTCAGATAATGTATACAAGGTGTGTATGAAACACAAATAAATTTTGTATTTAGCTTTGGTTCTCATCCCCAAGATATCTCATTCTCTACCTGAAGATGTTCCAAAATCTGCAAAAATCTGAAATCCAAAACTGTTCTGGTCCCAAGCATTCAGATGGGGGCCCTCAGCGCATAGTTTTCTAAGTGTTGGTTGAGCCTCAGGCCCCAGTGCCTGCCCTCACTTCAGAAGCCTCCAAACTTACCTGCCCTCCAGCCAATAAGGCCACCAGGGCCACCTCCCTTGCTCATGGTTGTGATTTCACCTCCTCATGCGGCCGAGAATAAACCTCCCTCCCCGATTCCTAGGGCCTCTGAACAGCCTCACGCCACCTCCAAGTGTCCCACCTGCTGGCCATTTGAATTTTACCCACCTCTTGGAGAACTGTGGTCTGCCACCCTGGTGAGGGCAGCCCGCATCCCGCGTGGGCTGGTCAGGCCTAAGGGACCCTCAGCCACTGCCAGCCCTGGCTGAGGGGAGGGTCTTCCTCAGAACTGAACTGCAGCGAATTGCACTCCAACTTCTGTGTGCCATTTCCCTCTGTAATTTTTTGAAGTGGTGAGATTGAATGCTGAGTGATCCTTTGTCCACTGAATGTGAATAATGTGGGCTGCGGCAGCCTGAGGTGCGGGTCAGAGGCTCGCGTGGGCTCCCCCACCCAGGAGAGCTGGTGCAGGCGGGTGAGGTGGGGTGCAGGGCCTCAGGTACACTCGGCCCCTCGGCGGCCTGCCAAGGAGCTTCCTGCTCCGTGATGTGGGAAGCCTGTTGCAGAGGCGCCTCGTGGCATCTGTGCCATACCACTTCAAAGTCTTTCAGAGCATATTTGAGGAAATATACACGTATTTCCTAAACTGAATGCTGTTAAATTTTTAATGGAAAAATACTAACATGGGTTTCTTCCAGCAGTGGCAGTTTGATTACTCTAATATGTCCATTTTTTTATTTGGATGATAAAGAGCTGATTTGCTCTTAGACTATTTTTTTGACCAGCTGTGGAGTCGAGATGATTTCAGCATTAAAAATGCCAGAGACACCATTTTGAAATATGTGAGTCATGAGAAAGTACAGAAATAAATAAATAAAATAAAAACCCAAACCTCGAAATAGCTGAGACATGTCACTTAAAAATAGCTGCTCCCTGCTAGTGTAGACCCAAGGCTTCTGGTCTCTCTGCCTGTCCCAGCAGCCGAGGAAGAGCTTAGCTCCCAAGCTCTCCTCTCACACGCCCTGAGTTTCCTGGAGAGCCTGCCTGGAGTGGCTGACGCACCTGGATTTCATGCTTTCAGGATAGAATCAGCCAGGTCGGGGCCTCTGGGTCTTGGAGCCCAGCCTTCTCCTGTAAGCACTGGGTGGGTGAGTAACTTTCCGGCCATCAAACAGCTGCTAGTATAAGGGACCGGACCAGACTGCAGGGACTCCAGTCAAGACCTACTTAATACATCATGGGTGACAGGATGGGAGGAATCTCATGGGCTGTTTGTAAGGCATAGAGACCTTTTGCCAATTTTTAAATCTGACCTTTTTTTTTTTTTTGAAACAGGGTTTTGCTCTGTTGCCCAGGCCAGAGTGCGGTGACCTGATCTCAGCTCACTGCAGCCTCCACCTCCCAGGCTCAAGCCATCCTCCCACCTCAGCCCCTGAGTAGCTGGGATTACAGATGTGAGACGCCACTCCCAGCTAATTTTTTTTATTTTTATTTTTATTTTTATTTTTGTAGAGATAAGGTCTCACTGTATTCCCATGGCTGGTCTTGAACTCCTGGGCTCAAGTGATCCGCCTGCCTCAGCCTCCTACAGTGTAGAATGTGACACTGAGTTCGTGCCTCCTGGGTGCTGGGGCTCTGTGTGTGTGGTCTCAGGTAACCCTCCCCAGAGCCTGTGAGGCAGGGCTGTCCTCCTGCCTGTCTCACAGATGCAGAAACTAACTGCAGAGGGCTGTGTAACGGCGGCCTCGCAGCTGGCCAGGGGCAGGTCTGGGAGTGGCCAGCTGACTCCAAGCGCATGGTCTCCACCCAACACCAGAGGCGTCCTGGGTCAACAGTCATCTTGTCAGGTACAGATTCCCTTGCTGGACTCGATGTCTTTATGAATTTTTAATAGGTGAACATATTTTGCTGTTCATCCCCAGGATAGAATAAAAGGAAAGAACTTCACAGGGAATTTTATCTGATCATTGCTGATTGAGTTAAATGTGCACAAGGCCAGGTATCGGATAATGCACAGAGGAAAAGACGCACAAAGTAAGGCAGTGAGTGCATCTCGGCTTCAGGAGCCCGCCCGAGGGAACACGCATGCAGGACCCCTTGGCCCTGGCCTTGCACCCCAGCCCTCGCTCACAAAGCCCAGTCCTGGTGCTGAGAGGCCCCAGACGCAGGCCTGCAGTGCCTTCTGGCGCCCCCACTCTGCCTTGCTGACTGACCAAGCACCCACTTCCTGCACTGACTGAGTGCCCCCCTCCTGCAGTGCCCTCCGGTGCCCCCCACTCTGCCCCAGTGACAGACTGAGCCTCCACCTCCTGTGGTGCCTTCCATCGTCCTCCACTCTGCCCCACTGACTGAGCACCCCCAACTCTGCCCCGCTGAGTGAGCACCCCCGTCCTGCAGTGCCTTCCAGCACCCCCACTCTGTCACGCAAACTGGCTGAGCGCCCCCCTCCTGCTCTTTGTCCTATGCCTAGTCCTCTCTGTGGCTTTCGAGGTAGGCAGCAATGCGGGTCCCCCGATTCTGCAGGAGCAGAGCCCTTGGTGAGTTGCCTGCCGCTGTCCAAACAGCCTGGTCTTCAGTGTTGCCAGCTCTGGCCTCGGTTCCTCTTCCTTACCCCACGTTCAACGGCTGTGTGACACTGGGCAACGTCTCTAACCTTCCTTAGCCTCAGTGCCCATCTGTACAGTGGGGATGCGTGAATCCAGACGGTTCTGTGAGACACCACACACCCTTTGTCTCTGCTGGGCAGAGTGACACGTCCCTTCCCGTCATCCCGGTGGCTGCGCCTCGGGCAGGGCTGTCCTCCAGTGC
Organism: Saimiri boliviensis; assembly: GCF_048565385.1. Lineage (NCBI taxonomy): Eukaryota > Metazoa > Chordata > Mammalia > Primates > Cebidae > Saimiri > Saimiri boliviensis. The sequence goes on along the minus strand of NC_133449.1, from coordinate 151,114,735 downwards.
TTTCCCTCACCGACAGAATTGACTGCACTCAGAGACCGTTGTCTACCAGCCCGGCTGCATGACTCCAGCACTGAAGGTGTGTGCAGCCACTGACCCAAGGGGCGTTGATGGTTTTGCAGCTCTCCCAGTGGGGCCCCCTCAGTGGTCATTGGGAGCACTCTGGGCACGTCCTTGGGTTCTCTGGAAGCATTGTGCCAGGGGCAGCTCACAGAAGAGTGGGCAGGGTGGTGCTGGTGGAGCTCGGCCTGCAGGGGGGCCATCCGCCCCCAGGAACATGTGGCGGAATGTTCCAAAAGGAGAGACCAGCCCCTGCGCCTTGTCCCTGCCCCACCTCAGTACCAGGCAGTTCCTCAAGGAGCCTCGGGAGGCTCCTCCCACCCCACCCCAGCCTGATTTTATCTGTTTAAACTTAAGACTTCGTGAGCCCTTTCTTTGGATAAATACAAATGACTCATTGTTTCAGCTCCCAGGAGCTTCCTTCGTTTTCTGCGGGTGCTGGCTCTTCCCCCTGGTGTTCACATGGAACACTGCCCATTCTCTGTGTCCAGATGGCTACAGGATGGGACAGTGGTGGGAGCTGGACACAGGACCAGGGTCACGAAGCACCTACCCTGCCCCCCGGGGTCACCCAGGGGCCATGATATGCCCTGTGGGTGCCTACCCTAGGGGTCATGATGCTCTCTGGGACTCCCACCCCAGGGGCTGTGATGTACTCTGGGGATGTCCACCGTGGGGGCTGTGATGTGTTCTGGGGACACCCACCCTGGGGATTGTGATGCATTCTGGGGGTGCCCACCCTGGGGTCCATGAGATGCTGGGGATGCCCTCCCCAGGGGCTGTGATGCACTCTGGGGGCACCCATCCTGGGGTCTGTGATATGCTTGGGGATGCCCTCCCTGGGGGTCATAATGTGCTCTGGGGGTGCCCACGCGGGGTCTGTCATATGCTTGGGGGCACCCATCCTGGGATCAGTGATAGGTGCGGGGACGCTCTCCCTGGGGGCTGTGATGCGCTCTGGGGTCCTCTGAGGCCCCAGCAATCGGGCCCCCCCATACCCCGACTCTCATCATGAGAGACCGTATTAAATGTTTCGCCTGTTGGCACCCTTAAAAGCTTTTGTTTAAAGAAAGGGTCCCACTGCTGTAAGGAAACTATGTGAGAACCACCCATTTGCATTTCTGTGATTGGATTTCTAAAACAATTCATTCAGCCGAGATACTCAGAAATCGGTTAGGTTGTTCTCCAGCCCCTCAATGCCTCTCCTGCCCTTCCCTAGGGCCAGCCATTTCCCAAGGAGCCCTGGGCACTCGTGGACGCTTGTCACTTCATTTGGTTGTGAAACTAATGAGCCTTGGCATGTCATCGGTGTATTTATAAATGAATGTCGGTGCTCCCTCTGCCCATGAGTCACCTCAGGGAACTGCTCTCCTGCCATAACCAGGAAAACTGAATGTAATAACAGGAACCAACCACTTTCAGACAGTGAGCAGTGCGAGGTTTGATCTCTGAGGTGAGGGAAACCAGCCAGGCCAGGCCTCCCTCCCTGTCCACTGCAGTCTTTGGTTTGCAGCCCAGGTCGGGGGGTTCTGAGCCCACCAGTGTGACCGGCTAGGTTGCAGGGACAGAGGCTGGATTTCCAAGAGGCCGAGGGGGCTGGGACTGTCAGGAAAGGCACCACGTTGAGAAGGAGCCCCGCACCCAGGATGGCAGTCTGCTGGCGTCGTGCGCTGAGTCCATGGAGGCAGAGTGTGGAGGTTCCGAAGCCCAGCTTCAGAGCAGCCGATGGTGAGCCAGGCTTATACAGAGCTGCCCTGGATCCAGCTCCCCAGATAGCGTGGATGACTCCAGGAAGGACTCCCCTTAAGTGTTAAGGCAAAGCCAGCCCCCTGAGGCTAGGCGACCCTGGATTCTCAGTAGCAGAGCTCCAGAGACAGCCCTCAGGAGAGTCCTTCTCCTCTGCAGGGAGAGAGCTGCCCACCAAGCAAAGCCCATGCTCTCTAAAGGAGGGCATGCAGTTCAGATGCGTGGGGAAATGTGCACCGCTTGACACTTCGTCATGATCACAGTAAGGTGAGGAATTCGCTGGGACACCTCAGCCCTCTTCCTATTTCTCTGGCCTGTCTGGGTCATTCCAGGAGAATGGACCTGTCTTCCTTCCAGATTCTCCCAGCCCTGTCGTTGACTTCTCTGCTGAGCCCGTTGTGGGCTTGCAGTGACCACACCTGCACCTGCACGTGGGCCATATCGAGGCTTTATGGATATAAGAGAGTAACCGAAGGAATGAAGTGAGAGGAGGGTTCCTTTGAAAGCCTGTACCATTTTAATCTTATGTCACAGGAGCTCCTTAACCTAGAGGCCCCAGATCCTTGTTCTGAAGAAATACAGCAAATACATAAAAAGGGAAAAGATCAGCTCACGAAAGATATGCTTTTGTTCTTTAGTTTGCAAATGAACACTGAAACAGTCCTTAAGGTTGGATTTGTGAGAGGGGGAGGTTTCACGAAGCTGGGTGGGGGCAGGCATCCTCCCCTCACACTCTTCTTTCCTGCATTAAGCCAAGAAAATCTCGGCTTAAACTCAGCAGGGATGATAATGTACATTTTGGAGTAAGATGAATTACTGTATCTTGTATTTTTGTATTTCATATGTTACTAGCTTTTCTGCAAACAATGTCAGAAAAGATGGAGATTTTTTTTTTAACTTTATTCATTCATTCATTCATTCATTCATTCATTCATTCTATGTCACCCAGGCTGGAGTGCAGTGGTGCAGTCATAGCTCACTGAAGCCTCGACATCCCAGGCTCCAGCAATCCTCCTACCTCAGCCTCCTGAGTAGCTGGGACTACAGGCATGTGCCACCATGTTTGACTAAGTTTTGTGTTTTTTGTGGAGATGGAATCTGGTGGCTAGGTTGCCTTTGTGTTTGCAGTTGGCTTTTGCGCCCAGAGAGACGGTGCAGAAACCTGACCAGCCCTGTGCTCTCGTAGGGAGCTCTTGCGCTCCTCAGACAGCACTGGGAACTCAGCTGCCACGCCCACGCCTGGACCTTGCGGCCTCCTGACCCTGAGGGCGGCCACTTCCTGGCAGCTGTGCTGTGTGTCCCTGGAGCCAGCACTGTTACCAGTGGTGCCGATAGTCACAGACCTCTGCAAGCCCATCCTGTCACTGAAATCGTTTCCATGCAAATATTCCCTCTTTCCTTTTAAATTTTCACTACAATAGTCGACAAGTCTGGGAGACAGTGGTGCTGTGTATTGAGAGGATGTTAAAGGCAGTAACTCTGGAGACAGAACTTTAGCGGATGCTGGGAGGCAGGCCTGCCCCACAGCCGACCTTTGCCTTCTCCACAGGCGTCACTGTGGCTCCAGGAGGGGCCGTGGCCTGGATGGGCTCCCCACGTGAGGGCACACGTTGTGCTGAAGCACAGCCTTGGTGGCGGGCCAGGCCGGTGCACAGGGTTGACCACAGACCACAGCACCCAGCTCAGACTAGAGAGCAAGAGCAAGTGTCCAGTGCTCTTTCTGGCGTGTGACAGCTAGAACAGTGTGCCCCCAGACTTTGCTGCGTGTTTGGAGACACGTGTTCACCACTTACTTACATAGGCTGCCGCACATACAGACTGGCCGCCGGCGTCCCGCAGGAACCTTGCCGTGCCTGTGCCCATGTGCGTCCGTCTCACTTCACGCTCTTCTAGCTGTCACACGCCGGGAAGAGCGCCAGACACTTGCTCTGGCTGTCTGCGTCTGAGCTGGTGCTTGCAGTCTGCGGTCACACCGTGTGCATCAGCTGGCCTGACCCATGAGCAAGGCTGTGCTTCAGCACACACGTGTGCCCTCACACCTACAGACCCCTGTGCAGCTGCCCGAGGAGACGGATGCACACAGTGCAGGCACAAGATGGATGCAGGTGAGCGCAGTCGTGGCAAGGCACCTGCGGGATGCCCTGGGTCCTTGAGTGCATCTGGTTCGATCTGAGTCGTGAAGCCCACTGTTCTGGAAGCAGCAGGCATCCCGGCCACCTCTTCAACCCCATTCACTTCGTTTTTAAGTTGGGATGGAGCAGCCCCCTGCTCTGGGTAGCTCAGGCTGGCCGGACGGCCCGTGAGGAGTGCGCTCTCGAGCCCCATGGACACTGTGCCCTTGGGTCCCACATGGTGTGCCTCACAGTGTTCGCACACAAGCCCCTCGCCCCTGCCACCCTCCCTCAGACCGGCAGGGCGCTGTGGAGTCACACATTGTGCAGGAGTGCTCTGGCCCTCTCACCGTGAGGGAATATCTGCCTGCACTCAGCGGTGATAAGTAGCTCCCAGGACTCCGAGTGGCATGGAATTAAGGACAGTGGCCAGACTGAGAGGAAGTGGTTTGGAATGTTTGTTTAATTCAGGCAAATTGGAAAAAGATCTTTTCAACATGGACTGCAAATCTGAAGGCCAAGTGAGGCTGTCCAGATGTCCCGTCCGGTGGCCATCAGCTTTAGACCTTCGTGTGGGAGTGTGTGCTCCTGTGTCGTGGTGTTTGGGGATGTTGCCATCAGGTGCTGTCCCTGCTTGCAGGGTCCACCTTGCTCTCCCATGCGGTTATAGCCAGGCCTGGCCACCCAGTGGGTGGGGGGAGGGGGCAGACACACAACTGAACTTGGCCTCAAGAGCACAGTCTGGAGCTGAGGGGAAGGCCACTGCCTGCTTTCTGCTTATGATTGGGCTTTTCTTGTGTACAGGAGGGAGCCCTGCACAGGCAGAAGGAGGCCATGGCTTTCAGAGGCCTCCCTGTCCCTCCCCAAAGCTGTGCCTCGTCTGGGTCAGGGGCTCCCTGGTTCCTAGGCAGGGTTGGCTCTGGCTGTACAGCCTGCCTGCTGTGCGTGGGATGAGGCCAGTGCTCCTGGTGCCCCGCTACCTAACAGCGCACGCCTGACCTGAGCGCCAGGTCTCAGCTTCCCCATCCGCCTGGCGGGTGCCAGCCCAGGCTCTCTGGCTCCCCTTTGCTCTGGGCTGCCCCCTTACTGCCATGCCCTGCTAAAGCTGGTGTGTTTGTACTTAGGTTTTATTGTGGTTCTTCTGCCCAGGCTCTACAAGGAAAGGGAAGAATTCCAAGTGGCCCCAGACAGGCTCCTCTTCCCCTACCTTTCATGAACCTGACTGGTGGTCTTAGGAGAGAGGGGTCCTCATAGTTATCCCAGAAGCCCTCTCAAGTCCCAGGCCTGGCAAGGTCAGTCTGGTGGAGCAGAGCCCCCACCCAGCTTGGGCACCATGCCTGTCTCCCGCGGCACTGCCCAGCATAGCCCCCCGGCCCTGAGGGCCCTGGACAACGGCACACTGGGAGGGACTGAGCCCATCTCTCAGCAGCACTGCCCAGCACAGCCCATGACCCTGAGGGCCCTGGACAGTGACACACTGGGAGAGACTGAGCTCATCTCTCAGTGGCACTGCCCAGCACAGTCTCCCCGCCCTGGTGGCTCTGGTGGCCCTGGATGACGGCACACTGGGATGGACCAAGCCATTCTCTATGTGGCACTGCCCGGCACAGTTTCCTGGCGCTGGTGGCCCTGAATGAGGGCATCCTGGGAGGGACCCAGCCCTTTGGGAGCCACAGGTCACACTCTTATTGGGCTGCTGGGTGGGAGACGTGCTCCCCACTCCTCCACTGCTGCCACTCTGCAGCCTAGGTGACATGCAGGGCCCGTGCCGTCTCCCACTTGGCTGGCCTTCCTGTTCTTCCCACCTGGCCCCCTGCACCCTGGGCCTTGGCAGCCTGGCACCCTCTCCCCTATCTTACCCCTAAAGGCAGTGCAAGCAGAGTGGGCCAAGGTGCAGGGTCCAGGTCAGACTCTCAGGCCCCCTCTCTCACTGAGAGCTTCCCACATGTGGGGCACTTTGTATATAATTGACCGGGACCCTCTGCTGTCAAGGTCATGGAGTCAGAGGGATGAGGTCATTGCTGCTGGTACTCAGCTACTTAATGATGTGACCGCAGTCTGAGCCTGGGTGCTTTGGCTGAGAACCTGGACTTTTTTAGTGATCATTTTTAAAATGTACATGTGGTAAAATACTCCTTTTGGCACACACCACAGAGGCATCTAGTCACAGAAGCACTGCGCTCGCAGGCAGCACGCGAAACCATTCCGTCCCAGACTCCTCTGCCCGTCCCTGGGTAGTCCGCCCCTCTTTCCACCCAACCCAACACCGCGTGGTTGTGCTCTGCTCCCGTGATCAGACTCCCCAACCCATCACACGGTGGCACCTGTGCGTTGGAGCCCCCGAGCCTGGCCGTCCCCTGCCTCCTGCACTTGAGATCGTGCGTGATGTTGTGAGCTGCGTGGCCGTGCCTGCTAGCTGCTAAGCACAGTAGGCTGTGCCGCAGTCTGTGTCCATCCGCCGTGGGGGTGACACTTGAGTTCCTTCTAGATTTTGTCTGTTACAAAGCTGCTCTGAATGTCTGCATACAGGATTTCATGTGAGCGTAAATTTTATTTTGGGTGGATCCCCAAGATTAGGCATTGCTGGTTCTTACAGTGAGTACACATTAAGCTTTATATGAAGCCAGCAAAGTGACCACTCAGTTTTGCGTTCCCGCCAGAACCTGTACTTCTAACTTCAGTGAAAGCAAAGGGTCTTACTGAGCCCCGGAGTTCCCCGGGAAGAGGGGCCAACTCTGCACAGTCTGTTTCGGGCCAAAAGCTGGAAGTTTGTGGGACTCACTCCCGAGCTGTGCAGAGGGGCTGCCAAGGTCAGGCTGGGGGCCTGAGGAGCACCCTGAAGCCAGGTCCTTGAGAATTATGTGTTCTTATGGGTAGCATTGGCTCTTGCTCCTTCAACAGCCCTTCAGAGTGGTTCTAGAAAGCGTGGGTCCCACTTCTCCAGGCTGCTTCCCCAGAGCCGGGAGACAGGGGACTCCCGTGATGAGGGCTGGTGTCTCCTGTGGGTCGCCGGTGCCTCCTGGAGGGCATCCAGGTATCACCCCTGCCCCTGGGGCCTCCCAGCCCTGGCCAGGGCCTGCCCACTATGGGCGCCTCAAAGGAGCTGCTGCCCCCACCCCACTTCCCGTCATGCGTCTGCTCTGGGCGTGGACGGGAGTTCTGCAGATTCGCTCAGCACATTGGTTTATTGAATGTTTTCCGGGCGTCTTCCTGGGTTTTATCATCATTTTTAATGGATAAGTAATTACAGTGCTGTGATGGTAGTTCACGAAACCGTTTCCCCTAGGTGGACAGTTGAGCGGTTTCTGAACTGCTTTTATAGATCCTTTCCAGGCCTACTCTTGTTTTACACATCTTCCCAGGGTGGTTCACACGTTATTGTTTTTGTGCAGAAGCAGCGTGAACTTTTGAGATCACAGTTCTCTTGCGTGATTTGGGGTGCCCACGTAGGGAGGCGGACAGCAGACAAGCAGCCGGGCATTACCTGCCTGGGGACCCAGGATGGCTGTGGAGGTCTGCTGGCCGCCCTTCCCCGGCCTCAGCTCTGTCCCTGTGGGCCCTCGGGTCTCAGCCTCTAGTTGCTTGGGAGTGTAAATTTCATACTTCATGGTATAAAGGCCTCAGAACACAGCCTTGGCTGTGGTTGCTTCTCCACTGCCGCCTCACCCTGGCGAAGGCTGCGGGATGTGTTTCTGTCCATCCAGAGGTGGAGGTTGGGCACATCTTGCTTCTCACTTGGGTCGGGAGACCCAGCGCATACCTGCGGCACCCCTATACTCTCAGTGAAGACGGACCAAGGCCCTGGGCCTCCATGCATCACACTTGACCTTCCCTTGAGAAATCCTGGGGCTTCCCAGCTCCCCTTTCCCTCCTCAGCAGCAGCGTGCCCAGAAACAGCACATGGCCGCTCTCCTGCGCAGGAGAGGCCCTTCCCACTGTCCTCATATCCAGAAGCAACACACAGCCCCTCCCCTGCCCGGGAGAAGCCCTTCCCACTGGCCCACTGTCCTGGCTGTTCCATGGTGCCGAGAGCAGGTCTGAGTCAGCAGGACAGGACTAGAGCTCATTAGAGACGGCCGCTTCTGCCCCACTGGGTTGCCCGTGGCCCTGTCTGCCCAGTGCAGGCTGTGTCGCCTCCCCTCCCTTGTATGGAGGCCACTTCGTGTGAGCCCATCAGCACTCCTTCACGCAGCTCAGTGGGTGCCTGGCCCCGTGGGCTGGACTGACCCCACTCCTGTTGCCATGGACTGTGTGCAGCCAGAGGCCCCCTGAGATTGAGAGCCTGGCCTGGGCAGCAGGCGGGAGGGTCTCAGCCCTGGCAGCCAGGATTTCATGGCTCCACAGACGCCTGGCGAAGGTGTCTGTCAGGACTGAGATCCCGGTGGCCACCCCTTGCTGGCTGCTTTGCCCTGGCAGGACCTGGCAGGACTGTTAGCCGCTCTTGGCTTCCTGCTCCTCCCATAGCCACCTTCGTGCCCTGATGGCCCTCATGGCCCCAGCCCTCCTCCTCCACAGGCCTCCCCACCTCCTCAGCCGGCCATTCACCAACAGCCTTGATAGATCCCTGACCAGCTGGGATGGCGGGGGTGGGGGTTGGAGCTGAGTGTTTGGGGGAAGAGGGAACTGGGGCTTGAGGGACACCTGGCCAGCCAGAGCCAAACGGGTGAGCCACAGGTCCTACCCCACTCCACGTTTCCTTAACGGAGCTCCCAGCCTCTATCTGGAGCAGGCACTGTCCCAGAGTCCCAGCGGGCAAGTGAGCCCTGGCCTGGCTGTGAGTCCCGCATGGGGTAAGGTGGTAAAGCCCAGGTTTTCACCTGATCGCCTGCAATCCTGGCCGACTAGCCAAGCCCCAGGAGCGCATTTGGGCCCAATCATGGGTATCCTGGTGAGAGTCTGAGGAGATGAGGGGAACCTGGCATTGTGGGTGTTAGGCCTCGCCTGTGGTCACGGGGTGTGGGGTGCAGGAGCATTGCACAGGACTCACACCCGAGCACAGTGCCCACCTCGTGCGGAGCCTGGCTGGGGCCTCTCCTTGCTGCGGAAGTTTCAACCCAGGTCCCCTGGGGCCTTCACCCTGTGGGTGGAAACACCGATGTGCCTGGGCCCCAGCCCCCACAGCTGGTATCCTCCATTTCGGGTTTGGTGCCCCGTGAAAACACACGCATTCCAGACGTGCCCGCTAGAAGCAAGTGTCCCTGTGTTCTGCCACACGAACCCTCCACCTCCTTGCCCTGTGACTGCAATCCCACCATAGCTGTGTGTCTGGCAGCTGAGCCAAGCCCCTGACGTGTCTTCTGACCTGCAGACCTCGTCCAGCTCCATCTTCGGAGACAGGACTAGGACCACTGTGCATCTTAAGTCATTTCCAGTCCCAAACGCTTCAAAAATACACTGTCTTGTCTTTTCTTTAACGGGGCCAATCTGTAGTATAGAGAAGCTTTGATTTTAGAGAGAAACTTGGCAGCTCTGTGAGGTTGCTCCCATCTCCCCGCGCACACGCCCAGCAGTCAGAGGGCGGGTGGCTGCAGAGGAGGTAGAGGCCGTGCTGGTGGGGCTGCGGCTTCCTGGAGAAAGTGCACAAAGCCTTCCCTCTGCCAAAGCCCAGCTGTGGCACTGAGGTGTGCCCGTGTCTCTGTCCTGTCCCCTCTTCAGATGTTCTGTGCTCACTGAAAATAGGCGCAGAAAACCTAGAATTCTGTAAGGAAGACAGGAATCTGGTGTGAAGCCATTTACCACACTCACTGCATGTAGGCAGCATCTGGTTTGGCGTGTGACCTGGGAAAATGCACGCTGGCCCTAGGTCGGAGGCAGCCAGGTTATTACTGCAGACGGAAAAGACGCTGTGTACTCATGCACCGGTCACCTGAGGGTGCAGAGAGCAGCCATTACCAGAGTGGACAAATGGGATCTGAAACCTACCAAGAAGACCAGGGGCAGTGCTCACGCCTCCAGAAGTGCAAGAGTGCTTTCCCTGGAGCCCCTCCTACAGTCCCCAGCCAAGGGGCAGTGTTGGCATTCAACCCAGACAGGGGGCTCAGCCCTCTGCCCCCAACAACAGGGTATACAGAACAGCAAGAGCTCTGGACTGGCATATCAGGTAACCTGAGTCTTATCTGCAGAGCAGGGGCCAGCCCCTTGCCGACCGCCCTGCAAGCCTGCACCTGGAGCTTCACCCACGGGTCAGGCATGGGCTGTGTAGGAGGTGCTGCTAGAAGCAGGTCCTCTCCACAGCCAGGCAAGGCCGACGTGCGTCCCCATGCTCCCCTCCCCCAGCTTTGCTGAGAAGGCTGCAGCATTGGGCTGGGAAGAGTCCTGGCCGAGGCCCCCGGTCCCTGAAGGCAGAGAGCCCTGCCAAGTGGAGGAAAAGATCTCGGACATTAATTCAGGGCGAGCTTCCCTTCCTCTGTGGCTTTTCCCAGGGCCAGCCCTGTTGGAAACCACAAGTGTAGATGTTCTTTACATTTCTCTCTGGTGCTCATGCCCTGTGGATGACGCTTGCCCATGCTAGGGGAACCCTCTCAGGCCTGTTTGCACCTCACCCAGCCCACCTGCAGTCTCCCAGCACAGCACATCCACAGGAGAGCACCAGTGCTGCAGGGGCACTCCTCCTCAGAGCCCGTGCCTGGGAGAGAGGTCCCTGACCACCGCCTGCTGAGCACCATGCAGGCCCAGGAAAGGCGGTGCCCCTCACAGTGGTGCCCCTCACAGCCTCACTGGCGGTGCTCCTCCCTGGCGTGCTCCTCCCTGGCATGCTCCTCCCTGGTGATGCCCACCCCTGGCATGCTCCTCCCTGGTGATGCCCATCCCTGGCGTGCACCTCCCTGGCATGCTCCTCCCTGGTGTGCTCCTCTCTGGTGATGCCCATCCCTGGCATGCCCCTCCCTGGCATGCTCGTCCCTGGCGTGCTCTTCCCTGGTGATGCCCACCCCTGGTGTGCTCCAGGCTGCAGTGCTTCTCCTACCCTTCTAGCGGGTCTGAATGCTTGTTCCAGCCAATTTGCATCCCTGACTCTGCCATGTTGGCCTTCCTAAACTGCTCGTCACAAGACCCCCGTGGTTTCTGACAGGGCCCCAGGCGTGGGTCTTCCCGAGCTCCACTGTGAGTTGCTTTGCCCTGTGGTCCTTGGACCTATCCTGGCTTGGTGGACTCGACCACTGGAGCTAAGAGTGGGGTGCCCTGCAGAGTGACATCCCCAGGCTTTGGTGACTCAGACTCTGCTGTTCTTACCGGAGATCAGGAGATTTTTTTAATAAACATGACCTGATTTGTTGCGTGACCTCAGTTGGCTTCTAGAGCCCTCAAATGGTTGTTTCTAACCATACTTCCAGCTTGTCACTGCTCAGATGGCCTAGGAGCCATAACTCTCCCACATTTGGTTCTCAGGAGAATTCAGGGAGGCCAGAGGAGGGGGTGTGTTGGGCGGAGGCTGTGGCAAGGCTGGTCCTGGGATTCTGCAGGCGCCCTCCACAGACTGTTTTGCCCTTGGTTCATTCCACTGCCCTCCCACAGCCCACATATTTGCAGTCGCAAGGAGGAGCCCCCCGGCTCATGCGTCTTCCTGCTTATGACAAAGGTGGCTGCCAGGCTGGAGGGATGTCTGTCCTGTGCTCAGCTCTGTACCCACCCTGGGTTCCACCCGCCTTACCCTCTGCTCTCTGATCGGCAGAGCTGATGACGCAGGTGCGGGTCCTTTGGGTGGCTGGTCAGCAGGCTGTGTGGCATCCCAGGCGCAGGCCTCATGGCTGCCACCTCCCCAGCTGCTATGCTGTTTCCTCTGCATCTCCTCAGCGCCCCTCCTGGCCTCGGACGCCCCTGCGACCTCAGAGCATGGGGCCTGGGGCCATGGGACACAGACACCTTGGGGAGTTGCAGGTTCTTGGACAGAGCGTTTCCGAGGAGGGCAGTTTTCAGGTTGGCTCCACGTCTGCAGCACTGCTTCCTTGCCCCCTTCTGCCATGCTGATGGTCACTGTGGCTGTGGTCACTGAGCGCCTCTGATCTGCTGAGTGCCGTGTGCTGCTGTAAACACCACTTGGTTGTAGTTCATGCAGCCCTGTCTCAGGGTTCTGTCGTTGGGATTGTCCTTTTGTAGATGAGGAAATTGCAGTTTAGAAAGCACTTGTTGGAGCTGGCCCTGCACCTGCCAGGCTGGACCTGCCCCTGGATGGGAGGGAGGAATATGTTCCCCAGTGTCGAGACACTGGCTGCCAGGTCCTGTGCTGTGGGACCCCAAGAAGGGTGCCAGGATAGGGGAAGGGGATGTCACAGCAGCGGTGAATTCAAGCGCATTCACTTTTCCCACGGACCTTCTGTTTTCATAAGAACCACATACCAGCTGGGGAAGGAAACCACAGTGAAAACAGTGGCTCAGGGAGTTGTGAGAAGGTAAGAAAGCTCTAAGTTGTTGAATAGCAGCAGGTCAGTGCCATGGCAGCTGAGCCACGGATTCCAGCAGGATTACAGGTTGGGAAGCTGAGCCTGAGGGGTGGGTGGGAGCTCACCTGGGACGTGCAGGAGGAGCCGCCCCCGTGCTGGGGAGCAGCTGCTGGCCACGTGTCTCCCAAACAGGAGTGGAACAGGTTGTGGGAGGGCAGTGTGGTTAGAAAGCTTTCTGCCCTTCCCTTCCTCTGGCCTCTGGTCATTGTCTTTAATTATTTTGAAATTCACACCAAAGGAGGGTTTTTGGTGTTTCCGTGTGAAGCCGCAGAATGGATGAGAAACACAGGTCACAGGAGCGCCTTCCTCTCTGCGGCCAGCCCTGGGTTTCAGGACCTGGTTTTGGTTGGTGGGTGGGGCCCGGGACATTTTCAGATCCTTCTGGAGACAACAGAATGACAGTAAGGGAACTTTGTATCAACTGTATGCCAGTATTGGGCAGGTTCTTTTAAGATACAGATTACCTTAGTGACCCAAGAAGAATTTGAAGACTCCATCAGTCCTGTAAAGGTTAAAGAAATTGACTCCAGGCCAGGCGCCGAGGCTCACACCTTTGATCCCAGCACTTTGAGAGGCTAAGGCAGGTGGATCACTTGAGGTCAGGAGCTCGAGACCAGCCTGGCCAACATGGTGAGACCCGAGCTCTACTAAAAATACAAAACTTAGCCAGCCATCGTGGTGTGCACCTGTAGTCCCAGCTACTTAGGAGGCTGAGGCAGGAGAATCTGAACTCAGGAGGCAGAGGTTTCAGTGAGCCGAGATTGTGCCACTGCACTCCAGCCTGGGTGTGATAGAGCGAGACTTTATCTCAAAAAAATAATAATAATAATAAGTAAGAAGAAGTTGACTCCATAACTAAAGCCCTTCTACAAGGAGGGCTGCAGACCTGGCTGGTGTCCCTGGTGTCGCCCCTGAAAAATTTAGGGAAGCAGTAACCTCAGCCCTCAGAATCCTCTGGAAAGCTCTGTGTCTCAGATGGGATGATCATGTCTAATTATGAAATGTGCGTAATCATGTGGCTCAACGCACCAACAGGATGCACAGCCCTTCCTTGACTGGACCCTGTTTGGCCCTAGAAATCCAAGGAGCAGCGGCGGCCCCACGAGTGTGCAGGGCCTGGCACGGCTGAGCTAAGTCTGCACCACTGAGTGTGCAAGGCCATTCATGAGCTTTGCTGCAGTCATGTGTGCTTTGGACCTTTTCCATGCCCTCCTCTGCACATGCCCTGCAGGTGGGGGTGGCGAGAGAAGAAGGGCAGCAGAGGCATCATGGGCGGGTCAGTGTGTGGTCAGTGTGTGATGACCATGGGCAACCAGGATGCTTATGGCTCCGGGACCATGGGGATGTGCGGGGGCCTATGCGCAAAGGCGCGTCTGGGTGTAGTCTAGGAATCAGAAAGCCATCTTGGATCCTGCTTAGGCAGAGTCTAAGGCTTCTGTGGACACCTTGCCCAGGGTTCTTCCGTCCTGAGTGCTTGGCCCTCTCCACCCCTCCCCTGCACGGCTGCGGTCATCTTGGCCCCTCCTGTGTGACTGTTGGGTGCCCCTCTTGGCTGTGTCCTGCAGCCTCCCCACATGCGCTGACCAGGTGCTGAGCCCGTGCTGTAGCCATGCAGCCTGGGCCTGGGGGTCTGGTCTTGGGCTCCAAAGCCTGTCTTCTGAGGTTTCCTAGGCTGGCTTCACTCAGCCTACCATACATGGCGTCACCCGCAGGTATGCCACACCAGCCTGTATCCATGCTGGTGACACCGAACGTGGTCACTTGGTTGAGGTGGGCGTGCATCGCAGGACTTCCCTGACAATGCGTCCTGTCGGGACGGCGCATGGGACCTGCAGATGGCGCTTTCCTGCCACCCAGTGCCTTTGGCGTCTCCTGAACGGGTTCCTGCACGGGAGACTGTGAATACAGTGGCTTCTGTGAAGACTCACCATGTCACTTCTCCTCCTCTCCTTTCCTCCCTCTCCGTTCTGCTCTTTGGAGAGTCGTTGTGGACTCACCAGTTTTTGTTCTTTTAATTTAATGCATTGTGTGGCCAGTGGGAGCCTCCCCACCCTGCCGCCCGCACCAGTGTCCAGAGCCTCCAGCTCCTCTCGATTTCTGGTGCTCGATGCCCAGGCCCACCGCACATCAGCTTTTCCTGGAGGAGCTCTGGCTTCTCTTAGGGCGCACGTAACAGCGAATCCTACTGCCACAGAGCCCGCGGCCACAGCGGCTTCCTGTTCCGCCGCTCACCAGTGGGTCGTTTTTTATTAAAGTTTCTTTCAAAAAGGAATTTGTAAGCCTGTGTTATCATCATAGCTGTTTCTCAGCAGCTTTTCTTGCCTTTGCTCCCAATCTGCTACTGACATGCGGGAGGGACATTAAAAGACTGACTTCGGTTTGATACCAGAAATGTCAGTGTGGTGTCACCTTGCACAGCACTGTTCAGGGGGCCTCTGCCAGTGGAATCTGCTCTCATGGCCGCCCTGTGGCTCCTGTTACCCCAGAGGAGGGCTGCTTGGTGGAGCTGGCTCTGGCAGCGCTGTCTCAAGGCTGTATCTGTGTGCATGTGCATGAGTGTGTGCGTGTGCATGAGTGTGTGTGCATGTGTGTGTGCATGAGTGTGTGTGAGTATTCGTGTGGGGAACTGCACCTGGGGACTGGGCCCTCCCATGTGCTGATGTGAAAACAAACTCACCTATCCAAACCCAAAGAATGGACTCAGAGACCTGTAGAACAGTGAAAGTGAGGCTTTTTTTTTTTTTTTTTTTTTTTTTGAGACAGAGTTTCGCCCTTGTTACCCAGGCTGGAGTGCAATGGCGCGATCTCGGCTCACCGCAACCTCTGCCTCCTGGGTTCAGGCAATTCTCCTGCCTCAGCCTCCTGAGTAGCTGGGATTACAGGCACGTGCCACCATGCCCATCTAATTTTTTGCACTTTTAGTAGAGACGGGGTTTCACCATGTTGACCAGGATGGTCTCGATCTCTCGACCTCGTGATCCACCCGCCTCGGCCTCCCAAAGTGCTGGGATTACAGGCTTGAGCCACCGCGCCTGGCCGAAAGTGAGGCTTTTAATGACAGTCTTGCAAGTCTGGGTGTCTGATGGGCAGGCACACCCAGCACGGGTCACAACGAGCAATTTATCCCCTAGTGGGCAGGCCCCTCCCCCATTTCCTCATAGGCTGAGTACCATCTTCCCGGATGTTGTTGGGTAGGGGCTTTAGGTGTTTTCTTTAGGGTTGTCCTGCTGCATTTTGCTGTAACCCACAGTGCATTGCAATCGTAGTTTCTTCAGGGGCTCTTCAGGTATTTGACTTATGACCTAAGTGGCTGGGTAGGCTGATAAGAACAGACAAGGCGAGCGATTCAGCAGGATGGTAAACTTTCATCTTAGACTCAACTTCTTTGGTTTAGGTGAAGGCAACTAAGGACTGGGGGGAAACGTGGGGGAGGCCGATGAGCAGGCAGTGGCCATCCAGGCAGGGGCCTAGCACATCCAGTTTCTTCTGTGGTTTGCTGCCCTAAGCCAATCAAGACACTTTGTCTTGGAAGTAACCACTGTATATGTTATTTCCTTCACCAAGGACTGATTTGGTAAAGCCAGATGTGCATGACTATGGAGAGCCGGGTGTGTTTCTCAGGCTGATGTCCCGGGAACAGTCACAAACACCCCACCACAGCAGGGCTGCCAGAGCCCTGGAGATATCTCCTGTCCCACTTCCTGCAGAGTGGCGGTGGGTACAGTGGTGTGCGTAAGGCTCTAGGTCCGAGGGGTGGTTTCTCCAAGGTCATGGCCAGACCCAGGACTGACACGTGGGTTCTGGCTTCCACATCAGGGCTGTGGCATGAGCACCGAGAAGGGAGACTGGGATGCCGTGACCCACCGCAGCGCTGAGGGGTTCTGTACTGAAGTCGGTGGGGCCCTGCGGACAAAGATCCGTGTCTCAAGGCTTGCCCTCTGCTAAGGCGGGTACTTGAGGGACCCCTGAGCTCCACAGAAAAGCAGACCCCACTGGGATAGCAATGTAGTATCCTTTGCAAGGGGCCACGCGTGTGCTGCAGTGTCGGGGCCCGGCAGGGGCTCGGCATTTGTGACTGACATGGCGGTGATTGTGCCAGAGGCAGGAAGCCTCCCTGGGATGCAGTCCAGCCTGTGAAGACGGTGCCCCAAACCCTCACCTCCAGGGCATGTGGGGCCTTCCCTCGTGCCTGGCTGGAGGCTCAGGCTTAGGGATGGGCATTAGCTTCCTCAGCAGGCCCCTGGCCAACAGCTGGGGACACAGTACCAAGGGTCTGGGGGCCTGGTGGTCTAGGAGCCTCTTGGCATCCTGTGGACAGACAGGCAGAAGGGCAAGTAGAACCCTCCCAGCCCCCTCCCTCCTCCAGCTTTGCCCACGTTGCGGTCTGGTCCTGGACTTCACAACTTGCTATAAGGAATGGCCAGGGATGGGTTCCTTCTGCTGGGACAGTTTGTGGGGGCGGGAAGGGCTGTAGAGCAGGGCCCCTCCCCCTCGCCGCCTGAAAACAGGCAGTGTCCTCTCCTCCCCTGTCCCTCGGCATGGCCCGGAGCTGGCATCTGCCGGCTAAGATGGGCCCCAATTGGACTGGCCCCAAATCTGCTAGGTGGCGTCAGGCGGCGTGGGGGTCCCGTAGGGGCCCTGCTGGATGCACAGACACCTGTGGCCACACCGTTGCTGCACGCGTGATCATGGGCAGTTTTTCCATTTCCTCCTGTGGGCCTGGGAAATCTTGGGGGAGGGTGGGCTTTCTGTGCGGAGATCCCGCAGTGCCGTCGGTCTTGTTCGGGAACAGAACGGCGTGCTCTCCTTGTCCTCCGGCCACTGGCTGCCAGCAAAAGCCGTGGCAGGAACTCACCGAGTTGTGTCTGCCTCATCTCACCTTTCGAGAAGCTTCCTCTGGTCCAGCTGGCTGACTTCTCTGCCGGGCTCTTGCCCTTCCTGTGTTGCGTTGCTCGGCCCTGAAAGTGCCACCCCCACCGATGACCACTGGAGGGAGCTCCAGAACCGAGCCTGCGCTTGAGGCTGGCTGGAAGCCGCCGGCCCTGGAAGTGCCTTGGGATCAGAGTGTTAAAAGCTCCCTGCACTTTCAATCTTACAGCATGCCCTGAAGAGAGCCTCAATATCCCTGCCCCTTCTCCATGAGATACTGAGCCCTGATCTGCACTGGGGAAGCTAACACATCTCCATGTCCACCCTGGCGCTCTCTGACAGGCACAGTTGACTGTGTTGCCATTGCCCTCAGCAGGGAGACCACCTCCAACACTCCCAAAGTCCCCTCACCCCTCCATGGGCCATGCCCTCCCAGACCCAGACCTCTGGTGAGGTGGGTTTCCTGCTCGCCGTGCAGCCCCGTGTTTCTGAGGTTCACCCGTGTTGCTGTGTGTCCCCGGTCGGCTCGTGCTGTTGTGCGCGTCCCCGGTTGGCCCGTGCTGTCGTGCGCGTCCCCGGTCGGCTCGTGCTGTTGTGCGTGTCCCCAGTCGGCACATGTTGTGCGCGTCCCCGGTCGGCCCGTGCTGTTGTGCGCGTCCCCGGTCGGCCCGTGCTGTTGTGCGCGTCCCCGGTCGGCCCGTGCTGTCGTGTGTTCCCCATTCGGCCCGTGTTGCCGTGTGTGTCCCCGGTCGGCCTGTGTTGCCCCACGTGTCCCCAGTCAGTCCTTTTCACTGACGAGCAGCAGGCCCCATCTGTTTATCTGTCCGCCTGTTGCCGTGCAGTTGGGTTGCTCCAGTGTGGGGCTGCAGTGAACATTGTGTACAGTTGTTCGTGTGGACTTCAGTTCCCATTTTTCTTGGGTAAATGTCTGGAACTGGGACAGTGAGAACAGATGTTAACTGTGCTTAATTTTGGAAGTGGGGAACGTTTTGCCCTCCTCTCACCGGCTAAGCTGCACACTTAGTGTATGCCAGTTGCCTGGAGCTGGGCAGGAAGCCAGCCCGTCCAGCCCAGGTCTGGAGAGGGGCCCCAAGGGGTGCCGTGGCCCCTAGAATAGGATGGGGCCATGATTCCTCCTGCCTCGGGCTTTATTGTTTCTCAGACTGGCGCTGGGAAGAACCCTCATGCCCCAAGGGACTCTGCAGAAAGTGTCCTGTGGTGACTAGGGCAGCACCTGGTTCTTTTGTGCAGGCTGTTCGACACCCCTCATGGGAGATGCAGGGGAACAGCCGAGGCTGTGTCTGCCCCGAGGAGTCCCCCACACAGGGGCATGTGGTGGGCGGTGGGAGACACAGCAAAACTGCTCGCCACCGCTCCCTGCATGAACGCCCAAAGTTGGAAACAGCCCCCACGTTCAGCAGCAGCAGAGTGCACAAATGAATTGTGACCCGGAACCCATAGGATGTGGGACCTGGGAAAGTGGCGTGCACCCCAGGAGCAGCACAGGAAGCCCATTTCTCCGGAGCATGCGATCAGTCGCAGAGTGAGGAAGAGAGCCAAGGTCACCAGTGAGCAGAGGGAAAGCCAACCGCCAGACCCTGCCCAATCCTTGTTCTGGCCTCAGGACGCCTCCTGTCTGCACCCAGAGCTTTGCTGTCTGGGGAGAGCGTCTCGTGAAAACCCCAGATGCACCGGGCTCAGCTCGTAGCATCAGGCTGTGTTCATTTTGTGGTCCCTTAGCAAGTCGAGGTGGCTGAGCAGGAGAGGGCGTGGTTCTGTGAGTTATGCTGGCAGACACAGGATGGAGGAGCCCAGAGAGAACGGAGCGGGTGGGTCTGGTGCACTCACACGCTCCGGCTCAGCAAAGCCAGGCAGGCCCAGAGTGATTCTCTATGGGTTAGGGTTAGGGTTAGGGTGGTTAGGGTTAGGGATAGGGTGGTTAGGGATAGGGTGTTCAGGGTTAGGGTTAGAATGGTTAGGGATAGGGATAGAGACAGGGTGGTTAGGGTTAGGGATAGGGTGGTTAGGGTTAGGGTTCCGATTGCTGTATAATGGGCATGTTCACATGCTTCCTCCCTAGATATTCTGGTCATCCTTCACTTCCCAAACTGACGGCTGTCGCCGGGCAGGCCCTGTGCCGCAAGTGGAGGCAGGATCATGGGCTCTTATCTCTGCCGGAAGCCTCGGGAGGCCACAGGGCACCCCAACGCTCCGTTTTGTCCTCAGGGCCACAGAAGCCCTCAGGGGCGTCATCAATAGTGATTTGATGCTTTTTATTCTGGGAGGAGGAACGCCTCTGAGTGGTCAGCCCTTTTTCTTCTGTCTGCCTGGCTGACTCTTCTCATGCGCAGCTGACACACTTCCTCCTCTACTGTGTGAGACGCGTGGAGATGCGGTTCACCTGCCGAGTGTGTGGGGAGTGGAACCGCTCCTGGGTGATTAGGTGGGCAGAATTTCTGCAAAGAGGATCTACATAGGAATAACTTAAGTATTAAGACATATAATTTGAGGGACAATAACCAATGTTATGGCACTTTCTGTGCTGTTTTCTTTCATTTTGTGGGGGATGGAGTCTCACCCTATTGCCCAGGCTGGAGTGCAGTGACACAGTCACAGCTCACTGCAACCTCAACCTCCTGGGCTCAAGCCATTCTCTGGCCTCAGCCTCCCAAAGTGATGGGACCACAGACGTGAGCCACCTCACCCGTCTCTGTTGGTTTTCTGATGTACATCAAACATTTGCAGAAAAGCAATTGTAGGAATTTTGAAATTGTCTGGTAAGTATCAAATAATTTAATAGTCTTCTACAGTGTCTTCCTTTTCATATTCACGGATCTTCAGGCAAACAGGTGCGGCTATGGGGGAGGACTGAGCTGCTGAGCGGTCAGAGGGCGCCCACATCTCCCTGGGTTCGAGGCCTCAACATGCAGCATAACCCTCAGTCTATTCCTGGTTTCCTTCTGTCGTGTGCTGTGTATAAAAAATGTGTGTAGATTTCTTAATCTCTCTGCCACAACTCACAATAGATCCAGCTTCCTGCAACAACTCTCACACCTTTAACAAAGCGAATTCATGACTAAACTCCTTTCCTGAAATCTTATGTAATGAAGCACGGCAAGGCTTTTTTGTGGATAAACAAAAATAAGATGAATTATGTTGAACTATAGTAGTCAAGAAGTGTTGGTAGCAGCATTACTGACCCTGGGACGTCAAATGCTGACAAACTCGCGTCCTGGTGTCTCGCAGATGGGGGAAGAATTAGGGAGCTGGGCAGACAGCTACGTGGCTTTTTACAAGGAACCCCTTTTTCTCCCCCGGGTGGCTTAAGTTCTTGTGTCCTGTGTGTGATGAGGTGAAGGCCTTGGGAATCACTCAGTAGGCAGGAGGCACAGGAGGCGCTGAACCTTCCCAGACGAAGGTAGGCAAGCAGATGTCTCAGGAAACATCAGCAACACAGCTCCTGGGAAGCAGCCACAGAGGCTGCAGGGTCTGGGGGTGAGGATGGACGCCTCAGTGCACTGTGGAGGGTCTCAGGCAGCAGAGGCTGTGGGGTCTGGGGGTGAGGATGGAGGCCTCAGCGCGCAGTGGAGGGTCTTGGGTGGCACAGGTTGCGGGGTCTGGGGGTGAGGACGGAGGCCTCAGTGCGCAGTGGAGGGTCTTGGGTGGCACAGGTTGCGGGGTCTGGTTATGAGGAGGGGACTGGCTGGATAGGGGTGAGGGGAGGCCATGATGTATAGCAAAGGGTCTCAGGTAGCAGGCGGGGGTCTGCACTAGAGGCGCGTGCCTGCCCTGTGTGTGGCCCACCAGGAAAAGCTGACCAGGCTGTGGGGTGTCCCCAAGGCCTCTCCACTTGGCCGCCCAACACGGGTATTGAGTGCAGGCCAGGCTCCCCAACAGACCCGCAGAAATGAGCCATTTTGCACCCAGAGCCAGCGATAAATTGCAGTGAAGTGATTTTAGGCCCCTTCCGCCTCTGGGAAGGACCGGTTGGATGGGGTAATTCCCCAGCAGACGCAGCCCGGCACCACCCTCACCTGTGCTGTGGGGTCTGCCCCTCTCCCAGGAGCTCAGCGTGGAGCCAAGGGGGCTGGATCATATCCACCAGGAAGGGGGTCTCCTGGTTCACACACAGACACCCCACCCTGCAGAGCTGGGCTGCACAGGGAGGAGGGTTGGAGTTACTTGGCACCAGCCGCCGGGCAGGATTCCGTGGGGTGGTGTGACTGTTTCCTCATTGGATGCCAGGGTTTCCACGCAGGCATAGAGATGGGAAGCCTGGGACCATCAGAAACACGGCCCTTCCACCCGCTCCAGCTCCAGAGGGAGTGGAAAGGAGGTCAGGCCTGCAGCTTTAAGGGTCCTTATGTGATCCTGACACATCTGAAAGAAAACACTGACGGAAGCAGCTCAGAAAACTCTTTTCTGATCCTGCAGCTTAGGAGTCTGTCCTGCCAGTCTCATTTCCAGCAGGAGTCGCCTGCAGCTGCGCGTCCTCACCAGGCCAACTCTGACCCACTCGCAGCACACGATAAATAATGCCAGTGACCTCACGGCTGAAGTCCCAGGAGACTGGGACCAGAGCGTGATGTCCCCACGTCGATGGCAGCAAGCTGCAGCTCCCGGCCCGCTGTCTCTGGGGCCGGGCGTACTCAGAATTCCAGCAGGCCCAGGTTGTGGGGAGGAAGTGTGCCAGGGGTGTCCACAGAACACCAGAGCGTGGGGCAGCCCCCACAGACACGCCGACCTTTCTCCAGAAGGGTGGTGTCCGCATGGACATGCAGCCCTCACATCTCTTCAGGCCAGAGATTGCTGCCACGTGAATGCTGCAGACTTTGGGGAACATCTTCCTGTTTTCAGAGTTTTCTGGGTTTAGAATTGAGGATAGGGGATTGTGGGTCTATAATTTAATCCTAGAAAATTGTGTAGAGGCGAACAGATGGTGTGGAGGAATGGGGGCTTTTCTCATGGCCACATTTTAAAGTAGATGATTTACAGAACGCTGGTGGGTGGAAGGTCTCGAGTGAGGTTGATGAGGGACGATGGCCCCTGACTACGGACCCGTGCACCCAAGTGAAACAGGCCTGTCTGGGCCCCATCTGAGGCTGCAAGGGCCGCAGAGATGCAGATGCTGCTCCCAGGTGCCTTGGGAGCTGGCCTCAGGTTCTTCCCTGTCCCTCCCACCAGAGCCCATGCCACACAGCCTCCAGCCCTCTGTCCCCTGCAGTGGGGGGACCCGTCAGCTCTGGTGTTCAGCCAGAAACCCTAACACACCTTTCTTTCTTTTATTTTCTTTAGTTTTGTGCACACTTTGGGAAGTTGATTTAGAAGGACAGATTCATACTGAGAAAACCCCAGCTGACGTTATCTGTGGGGTCTGGAGAGGATGTCAGGGACACGTGGTGGCTGGGGAGAGCATGTCACTGCTACTGGATGGCTCTATTTAACACCAGCCGCGTCTCCGAGTCTCAGGCACTTCTGTGAAATATTCTCAGAATCCTGTGGTAACCGCAGCACACCTGGCAGGCCCAGCCAGCACCATGCCGCCCACGGGTAGGCCCAGTCACCCTGGTCTGCTGGCATGCTTTCATGGGGTTTCCTTCATTTTCATACTTGTCATTTTTCTAGAAAACATCTCTTTTTATAAAACAAATGAGGGGCAACCAAGTGTTTTGACCACAAAGTATGCATGCTGGCTGCAGGCTTTCATCACTTCATGGACAAACTGAATGCTGTGGGGGCCGAAGGCGAGGAAGCTTTTGCAGACGTGGACCTTGCGCCGTGTGTTCAGGAGACGCACGGGCCTCGGGGAGACTCATGCCAGGCGCCAGCCACTAGGGACAGCACAAGAGTGGCCTTTGTGGGAAAAATAAAAGTTCAAGAAAAACACCCTTCATATTTCACTTGTAGCAGCTCATCTGGGAAGGACGCAGGGACCGTCCAGGGTAGCCAAGTGCTCTGCGTCCACCAGAGCCACTTCCTCCCGGGAAGACTGGGCCTATACCTGCTGCATTCCCGCGTGGGAGGCCTGGGCCACCTGCACTAGCACCTGCTGCATTCCCGCGTGGGAGGGCCGAGCTGTCTACATCATCACCTGTTGCACCCCACATGGGAGGGCTGGGCCTACGTCACCGCCTGCTGCATTCCTGTGTGGGAGGGCCGGGCCATTAAGTGGCAGCACCTTCTGCACCCCCGCATGGGAGGGCTGGGCCTCTGTCCGCGCCTGCTGCACCCCTTGTGGAAAGGCTGGGCTTGGCCGCCTAAGTCAGTACCTGCTGCACCCCCATGTGGGAGGGCCAGCCGCCTAGGCCAGCACTGCTGCATCCCCACGTGGTAGGGCTGGGCCGCCTAGGCCAGCACCTGCTGCACCCCCACATGGTCTGGGGAGCATTGCCGGTTCCCCCAAGGCAGCTTCTTCATCAGCCGCCGGAGCTTGCCAGGGAAGCTCTGGTTCATGTAGCGGTAGAGAAGCGGCGTCACAAAGCTGCTGCAGAAGGCCAGGAGTTTGGACACATCCTTTGCAAAGTCCATCAGCCCCAGGTAGTGGGCATCCACAGGCTTCCCTCGCGAGACAAAGACCGTGCACCCCAGCAGGGTCAGGTAGTGCGGTGTCCAGAGCCCAAACTGCGTGCACACGGTGGCCACCAGCAGCCTGTGTGCCGAGGGCTCCAGCCGGCCCTCGTCCTGGTCCAGGGGCGTGTCCTCCCTGTGGACGCGGGAGAGCAGCAGCAGCGCGTAGAGGGCGGCCATCGCCGGCACCGCGTAGCCGATGAACACCAGCATGGCGTCGGCAGCCTCAGTGTTCTGCATCTTGGCGCACTCCAGTGCACGGGCAGACACGTGGCTGCAGATGTAGAAGAGCAGCGAGGAGAAGCTGGTCAGCAGCGCCCCACCCCACACAAAGCCGCACACGTGCCTCGTGTTGTACACACTGGCCATGTAGGTCCGCGGCAGCGCGCGCTCGATGTAGTGGTCAAGACTCAGCAGGGCGGTGGAGTACATGGCCACCAGCGAGGACACATTGAAGGGGATCTGGAGTGCCACATGGACGTCACTGCCCACACTCCACAGTGGCCACTGGGAGTCCCGGCACACTCGCCGGGAGCTCAGGGGGCTCAGCAGGTGCACGGGGGCGAGGGCACTGAGCACCAGCCCCGCCACCGCCATGTTGACGAAGTACACATCCGGCATGGTCATGCTGGCCTTGCTGTGTAGGTTGGCCAGCACTAGCAGGGCGTTGTAGCACAGGCCCACCGGCACGCCCACCAGCAAGCCCAGCAGTGACAGCACCAGCAGCACTAGCTGCAGGTCCTGGCAGGCAGGCAGCTCCTCCACCAGTCCTGTGCCATTGAGCCAGCCGCAGCCCCACATGGCGGCCGGCGGGACTCCGCAACCCTGCAGAAAGAAGGAACAGGAGGTCAGCACATGTCCCCTCCCAGAGCCCTGGCCCAGAAGTACTACAGGCCCTGCGCCTTCTCCTGGCACAGGAACCCTGGAGACTACAGCGAGGCTGCCTCAGGTACATTTCTGTAAAAATGAAGGTGACCACTGGAAAATGGCCACCTCAGATCCTGACCAGAGGTTCTGTGGCTGCACGCACTTCAATGGCTGGGGATGGGGACCAGAGAGGGAGACTGGCACAGCTCACGGGCTCAGAGCCCACCCTCCGTGGGTTGCTACGATGCCTGTATGGTCGTCCTGACTTTGTTGGATGGGCCCTGTGTGGTGATTCCCGAAGTTTATCAGGTGCCTGTGGGTGTTCGGATCCTGCCAGCACCGTGAGGGACAGGCAGTGTGGATGGTCAGCCCTGGGCCTCCCTCCCTTCCAGCAGCCCAGGACCTGGCACCTTGGAGTCCTCGCAGAGCCTGGGTTCCAGGGAGGGTGGCCCATGGGTCAAAGCCCACAGAAGGCTCAGGGACAAGCTGGTCTTGACGTCACTGAATGAGAACCTGGCAGGTGAAGCCATAGAGAAAGAATTCCCTCCCCTCCAAAGCATAGGTATTGCTCAGGGACCTGTAGCTGTCTCAGGAAATCTGATGTCCTGCGCATAGTTTGGCCCTGGCTGACCTCCTGTTCTCAGAGTGGAGTAGAAAGCATCTCAGGCAGATGGGCAGAGAGCAGGGTTCTGTGCCCAGAGATAGGAGTGGCACGGAGGCCAGATTTGGGAGCTGCGGCTATGAGAGTGGGTCCTCACCCACCATTCGAGTCCTGCCACCACAAGGCCCACAGGGCCACCGCAGGACAGGAACAGGAAGCTTGGGAGGAGAAGAGCACGGAGGGTCCGGGGCCTGAGGCCCCCAGTGCCAGCAGCAGTATGCACCCTGCAGCAGGTGATGCGGCCCCAGGGCCAGGCATGCAGGCAGCCAGCAGATGGGTGGGCAGATGATGTGGGAATTCCCATCCAGATGCAGGCAGGCTGGACGGGAGTTGTGGGTCATTGTGCAATCCTGACAAATGCTGCCCAGCAGCCCACAGTGAGGATCAGGTGGTGACAGGCAGGCAGAGCAAGGCCACTGCCCGGTGTGCCCAGCCACAGTGCCACCAAGCACTCCCGGGTCCTGAACCCCCGGCCCAAGCCCCTCACTAACACATCTTGACCAGAACCACCTGGGCTTCACTCGCCAGGCCAGCACAAGCTCCAGACAGGATGCACCTGCTCCCAGCACAGCAGCCGGGGGCATCCAGGCCTCTGCGGCCTTCTCCCCTCCTGCTGTACCAGGGTCCAGAGGACAAGGGTCTTGGGGATGTGTGGTCCCCCTCACCGCACTCCTGCCTTCAAGGCTGCATGGCTTTAGCTGTCACGGGGCTGAGTGGGAGCCCAGTTTGGGGGCGTCACCCCCCAGACGCCTCTTGAGTCCCCAGTAAACACCAGCCACTGAGCTGGGTGTCAGTATCCTGGCCTGGACTCACAGGGCACCCAGGGCCCCTGGATCTTTCCAGGGTCTGTGGTGAGAAGATCGGAGCAAGAGGGCCTTCTCGCCGTGTGCTGCCTCCAACCACTGACAAGAGGGCGCAGCCCAGCCGGCTGCCTTCACCCCACAGAGCTTGCCAAGGGCTGGGACCCTTCAGTGTGCTCCATCTGGGCATCCCTTCACTCCCCTTAGAGATGCCAGCCGGTGGTGCTGCACAGAGCCCCCCACATCCCCTCTCAGGCTCTCACCTTTACTTGGTGGCCCACGCTTCTTGGTGCTGTGGGTCCTGGTCACTGTCGGCGAGCAGCATGGTGGGACGGAGGCGGCCACCACGCTCTGGTGAGGACCTGGGCTGCCGCGCTTCTCGGCACACCGCGGCTCTTATCAGCAGTGCACCTGGCCTCCTGCGCGTGCGTGCGAGCCAGGGCCCCAGGATGCGAGCACTTGTTTTCCTGAGTTCCCCGCAGGGCCTCTGCCTCCCTTGGCAGGCACCGCCGCCCCTCCCTCCTGCTGTTTACTGCCGGGTTCCAGAAACCAGGGGCTGAACTGAGCACAGCTGGCCTCTGGCCCCACCTTTCTGACAGCCCAGCTCCTGGGGGCCGTGGCCTCTCCCTGCAGGCTCCTGTCTGATCCCTGCAGGCTGTCCCACTGAGTGCCGAGGGGCAGGTCAGGCCGAGACTTGTCCAGGTGCAGACAGCTGCCCCTGGTGCTCAGTATGCCGGAGACATTGGTTACAAGGTTTTTTTTTCCCCGGAGAAAATCAACGAAGGGTCTACTGCAGAGCGAAGGCCGGGCCGCACTCACTCAGCCCACAGACACAGAGGTTCTCAGAGGCACAGCGGAGGTGGAGGGCAGGCTCATCTCTGCTCCATCGGAAGCAGAGATGGGAGTGCGTGTGTCCAGCATGTCTGTGCACAGATGGGATATGGCACGGCTGGAGAGAAGTTGAGCCGGCCCCATGCATGAGCCTCCTGCAAGGGTTGCCTCTGCGGAGCTCTCCTCGTGGAACCACGAGGGCCAGCCTGTGGCCTGCCACGCCCCCTCCTCTCGGGGAGTCTGAGAGAAGCTGCCTGGACTGCTAATGCCTGCCCCACCATCAGCCGAGCCGGAGGGAGGTGGCCAGCGGCCAGCATCTGCCGGACTGAGAATGGCTCGATTCTTGGGAGGGTGTCACGTGGAGCGGGAGCTGCTGGCATTTCCTCCATGCGCTCACGTGCATCCCGCTCGCCATCTGAGCCACTCTCCAGTGCGTGCTCTCACCCCAGCCGGGACCTGGAAATGCCAGCCGGGCTCTCAGGTGGGGTCAGGTGGAAAGTTCTCCTGCATGCATTTTTATTTACTGGCAGCTGACAGATACTGAAGGATTTATATACTTCAAAGCTGCAGGCTGTTCTCTGTGCAGTTCACTAGGTGTCAACCACAAAGATGATTTCTGTTTCCAAGGAGGGTTATGAGCTGAGCAGCACCTGTCTTCCTTCCCTTTCCATGGGTTGGAAGGTGACACGCTTTCCGTGTTTGCCCCAACGTTCTCCCCAGGGCCCTCTTTTTACCAAGCATTGTCTAGAGATCTTCGGAGGGAAGTCAGCTGGGGGCGGGCGTTCCTAGAGCCAAGGAGGTCAGGCTCCCGCCTGTGTCAGGAGCTGGGCTGAGAGGCATAGAAGGAAGAGTCTGAGGCAGGCGTCCCCAAACTTTTTACACAGGGGGCCAGTGCACTGTCCCTCAGACCGTTGGAGGGCCGCCACATACTGTGCTCCTCTCACTGACCACCAGTGAAAGAGGTGCCCCTTCCTGAAGTGCAGCGGGGGGCCGGATAAATGGCCTAAGGGGGCCGCAGTTTGGGGACGCCTGGTCTGAGGAAACTCTCTCCTTGGCCACACTGGGTGGATGAGTCTCTGTGGCCCGCCTCCTCTCTGGAGGGGCTCCTGGGGACCGTGGTTCTGTGGCCCGCCTCCTCTCTGGAGGGGCCCCTGGGGAACGCGGTTCTGTGGCCTGCCTCCCCTCTGGCCAGGCTCGTGGTAGGAACAGGGGTCCCTGGGAGTGCCCTGTGGGAACCAGTTTGAGTCTTTTGCCTCTGGGTTCCTAGTCACGGCTCCCAGAGGAGTGAGCATGAGGTGCAGGTTTTGAAGGCTGGGAGCAGCAGATGGTGCCCCCAGAACCACAGCGTGCCAGGGCCAGCAAGTCGTGTGAGCCAGTGTTCCCACCTCTCCTGGTCACAGGTGACTCATGACTCATGCCCAACGCTTGCAGCCAGGCCAGCTCCCTGTCACTGAGCTGTTCTGGGCACTCTGGCAGGGGTCCTGTCCTGCCCAGGGTTCTGGGTGCTACCCCTGCATGGCCTGGCCCCACACACCTGCCTGGCCACAGCGGGGTTCTGTGGGAGCCTTGCCTGGCCTGGGCGGGTGGAGCCTCCCACTCTTGCCTGTTCATGGTTCCCCACTTGCCTCTGTGGGCCCCGTTTGCCTCTATGCCCCCTGCTTGCCTCTGCGCACTCCCCCCCTCCGCTTGCCTCTGTGTCCCCCACTTGCCTGTGTGCCCAGAGACTTCCTGTTCCCACTGCCAGACTGTTTGGGGAAGCAGGGCATCCTGGAACTGGAGAACAATGGCCTGGCTTCTCCCCCCGCTGGGCAGGCCCGCTGTGCTGTCTTTCCCGTCAGCCACACGCTCTGCTGACTTCCTCCATGGGAAAGAGGAACTGGGAGCCAGGTGGTGGGAGACTTACAGGCTTGGGTAGAAAGCCCAGATGAGCCTTGTCCGAAGTGGGCCTATGTAAAAGCCTGAGTTTATTGCAGTGATGGAAGATTCCAGAAGCATCCTCCTCAGGAGGCAGGAAGGACAACAGAGAATAGCCACCTGCCCCCCACCCCTGTGCTGCGGGTCCCTCCTCATCCGGGTTCGAGGTGCAGAGCTGGCTGGCACACGCCCTCCCATCACCCATTTCTCTCTGAGCACTGCCTGCCTGGTAGCAGGGCTGATACTCAGCTTCCGGGGACTGCCACTGCACCCTCAGCCGACAGGGACCCCATGGGCCTCTCCTCCAGGCCAGCCCTTGCAGTGAGAGACTACCAGCTTCTCCCCCAGCTCCTGGCCACCCTCCCAGGCCAGCCTGTCCTGGCAGCTGCTCCTTCCTGGCTCTCCACCCACTCCTCCAGGCCCTGCTCCTCCAGCACCTCCAAAGCCACACTGCTGGTTCGACCACCTGCCTCCTGTTCTTACCACCACCAGCCTCTCCTCCCGAAACCCTCCCCCACAACTCCTCAGGACCTGGCACCCATAGGCAGGTCCTGCCCCAGGCCCACGTCGGTGCCAGCCAAGTGAGTGTCCCCAGTCAAGCTGGATGCTGGGGTCAACCTCGCCTCCAAGAGGGCACGCCTTGATTCAGGCTCCTGCTCAGAGGCTCCTCATGCACTCAGCCTGGAGCAGCCCTCAGGGCCTCTTAGGGACAGGGACTCCTCTGGGGCCAGGAGGGGAGGGGCTACAGGCAGCATCTTGGCTGGGAAGGTGGAAGGAGCTGGCCCTGCCTGGGCCTTGGCTGTCCAAGATGGCCCAGTTTCAGTCATTTTATTTTCCCTGTAAGAGAATTCATTAATGACACAGATGCAACTCGATCTATCCCCTCCTTCTGTTTTTTTGTTGTTTAGTTTAGTGTTTTTTTTTTTTTTTGGTTTTTTTTTTTTTAGAGCCAGACTCTCTCTTAGTCACCCAAGCTAGAGTGCAGCGGTACCATCATAGCTCACTGCAGCTTCTGCCTCCTGGGCTCAAGCGATCCTCCCATCTCAGCCTCCCAAGTAGCTGGGACTACAGGTGTGTGCTGCTACAGCTGGCTGATTTTTTTCATACAATGTTTTTTGAGACAGGGTCTCACTGTGTTGCCCAGGCTGGTCTCAAACTCCAGGGTTCAAGTGACCCTTCTGCCTCAGGCTCCCAAAATGCTGGGATTACAGGTGTGAGCCACTGTGCCTGGCCTATTTTGTTTTTTAAATTACTCTCATAAAAAGGGCCAGCCTTGCACCTACCGCCCCTTCTTCCCAATCCAGAGGTGGTTGACATGCGGGAGGTACATGACCAGTCTCATTTGAATGGGGTGAGACGTCTTTCCAGCTTCAAGGCTGGCCCCAGGCCATGGGCCAGCAGTGGACAGGAGAGGAGGGGATAAACCAGCAGAAGCAGGGAGGATGGCAGAGCCCAGAGCTGGCCTCAGAATGTACAGCCAGCCTGGCAGACGTGAGCAGATGTGCTCCCCACGCTGTGTGGAGAACTGCTGCACCCTCACGAGCTCAGAACCTCGGCCTGCCTGGCTCAGGGTCTCCCAGCCACTGTTTAAACTGAAGAGGACAGACCTGGATGCCAGGTGCACCCCAGAGGGCTGGGGTAGAAGTGACATTTCCACACAGCAATCCTGAGCCGGGGTCAGGACCCAGTGTTGATGGGAGGCTGGTGCCCCACGTTCTGGGGACAGCAGCTTCTCTGCATGATGGGAATGGGCCTGGGCCTCTGGGCCCCATGAGCAGCCATCTGTGAGGCCACCCCCTCCCTCCTAGGCCTCTGCTGCTGGCCTGTGGGGTGACTTCAGCCAGTCTGTCCATCACCCTCTCTAATGGCACGGCCGCCATCTCCAGCAGGTTAGGGTGAGACCCAGCTAAGCAAGAGGCTGGGACAGACAGGTGCAGAGTTTCTCCGAGATCCCCTGAGTGTCAGGCCTTCTGGGTTCCCGGTCCCTGCCAAGTGCCTGTGGATGAGGCTGTTTCCCAACTGCCCCTCCCTGGGTCCTCAGCTGGACCTCTATGTCATCCACTGAGCTCTCCTCATGCGTGCTCTTGAGGATAGAAGGTGGGGTCTTTTCTTCCAAGACCCCGTGCTGGGCTCTGACTGTGATGCCCAGGAGGATGCGTCCTAGGCTGCAGCGTTCCAAGCCCAGTGAGGCTGCCAGGCTGCCAGGCTTCCTTGCAGGCTCTCTTGTATCCATCCACCCGTACCAGAGAGCAGGGACACTGCTTGCAGGGCATCAGCTCAGAACAGGTGCCCCAGGCTCAGGGCTTGGAGAAGCCGGGGCAGCTTGAGAAAGGAAAACCAAAGAATGTCGGACTCCAAGGCCACAGGGACTGACGGGACAGGATCCCTGGCTGGCTTGGGCGGCCTGTCCGGGCACCCGTCCTTGTTGACTTGGAAGTCCACGGATACGCCTGATGCAGATGGACGGCTCCCTGCCCTGCTCTGAGCCTGAGCAAATGCCCTGGGGATCTGTTCTGTCGCTGATCTAAACCACAGTCCCTGCATGTGTCCAGCTCCCTGGAGAGCCCCTGACAGACGGACGGCCTGTGACCCTGAGCCACTGTGCCTGAGGAGCCCCTGCCCACAGTGGGGCGCAGGCAGGCTGGAGAAGGACAGGCTGCCCAGCAGTTCCTGTCCTTGTGCCATTGCACGGCCCGGGCCTGCAGCCCTGTGCTGACAGCAGGTCCCTCACTGCAGAAGACTCTGTGTTTGTGGTGCAGAGTGGGGTCCACCGGCGGAGCCTTGCTGAGGCCTGGCCGGCCAGAGAGACCAGGGAAGCCCTGTGTGTCCTGGGCTTTGGGAGTTGACAGTGTGGGGCAGCTCTCCTTAACTGTCAGGGTGGCTGGTGGCTACTGCCAGGCCTGGCTGGTGGGAGGGAATCGGGAGGGCCCAGGTGTACAGTTTCAGCTGTCCCTGCCGAGGGCTCCTCGCCTGGAGACCTTGGTGGCTTCTTTGTCATAGAACTCGGTACAGTGGGGCCCAGAATTAGACCAAAAACAGTCCTAAAACAGTTTTCCTACATTGAGAAAGCAGCACTGATTCTAGTCACTGCCTTGGCCTCTGGCCTAAGTCCTACCTGACACGAGGGAATGTTAGCCGGGGCTTTGTAATAAGCCTGCTTGTAGGAAGGTCCATGCCCTGCCCTCTGCAGGGGCCTGGCTTTGTGGTGGGCAGCAGTAGGGAATGTTGGACGGGGCTTCATAGTAAGCCTGCTTGTAGGAAGGCACGCACCCTGCCATCTGCAGGGGCCTGGACTAGTGGTGGGCAGCAGTAGGAGCTGGCATAGAACACTATTAAGAAACCCCCTTGCCCTCCTTCCTCCTGGGAAGGAAGTGGTCAGGGTCCTGGGCTCTGGCGTGGGCAGCCAACGTGTGCACTCCAGGCTGAGCTTTTCCAGTCCTGGCTTGCATGCGGGTGCCTTTGCAGGCAGGTGACTTCCTTGCTCTATGCCTTGGTTTCCCCAGGCTTAGGAAATCCTCATGAGACAGGAGGGTGAAATGAACCAACCCATGTGAAGCACAGGAGGGTGCCAGCGCGCTCCCCATCACCAACCCTGGCCTAGGATGATGCCTGCAGACCTGTAGCTTCCTCCCAAATATGAAGGGCAGAGGAAGCTGTTCTGTGACCTTTTGCTTAGAATCTTTGTGAACAGACACGTGTTGCAGGGGAACCATGGGATGGGGCAAGATGACAACAATATGGGCCCCGTCACACCCCACACTGCCAGTGAATGTGGAGGAGGCAGCCCTCAGGACACACCCTGTGGGTGGCGCTCGCCCTGGGAGCTTATAGTCAGACCACGGAGGCTCGGAGAATGCACGGTCAGACCACAGAGGCCCAGGGAGCACACAGTCAGACCGCGGAGGCCGGGGGAGCTTACAGTCAGACTGTGGAGGCCTGGGGAATGCACAGTCAGACCACAGAGGCACAGGGAGTGATGGTCAGACCATGGAGGCCCAGGGAGCGCACGGTCAGATCGCAGAGGCCCGGGGAGCTTACAGTCAGACCACAGAGGCCCGGGGAGCGCACGGTCAGACTGCGGAGGCCCGGGGAGCGCACGGTCAGACCGCGGAGGCCCGGGGAGCTTACAGTCAGACTGTGGAGGCCCAGGGAATGCACAGTCAGACCACAGCAGCCCAGGGAGTGCATGGTCAGACTGGGGAGGCCCAGGGAGCATACAGCAGTCAGACCACAGCATGCCGCTGGCTTTACAGGGTTTTACGGTCTTTATGTTCTGGGTTCGGGCTTTGGTACCAACACAATGAATTTCCCGATGTTCCACTAGTACTAAACTGGAGTAGAAACACTCGCTTCCCTGGCCTGTATTCACCGCTTTCAAAGGAACAGGGATTGGTAAGGAGAACCTGCTCCAGGGGTCTTGGTTCTTTTCGGTACATAACCATGAAAATGTCTCGAGCCCAGGTGCGGCTGTGGATGGGTCACAGGAGCCCATCGGACTATCAGGAGTATTTCACATGCAGCGTTGGCATCTTTCTTCCTATGTCTTATTTAAAAAGAGCCCAAAGTGCTATCAGGCAGCCTGTTAATAATGAATGTATGTGAACAGTGAAGTGAACTTTGCTGAAACCCGCGGCTAACTGATAGGGTTTCCCAATAGAAATGGGCTTCCCCGTGTGGTTCAGAAGCAGCAGGCCTGGAGACAGACAGGGACCAGGTATGGGGATGGTGACCACCTCCCTCAGCCTGAGAGGCACCTGCGTACCTGTACCTGTGTGAGAGAGCGTGCACTAGCGCCTGCACGGCACAGAGCTGCAGACACAGAAGCCAGCGGGGGACTCTGCACCGAGGTGGCTGAATTTGTTTCACTAACACCATGGCATTTTATTTTCCTGTCTCTCTTAGTCAGGAAGTTCTGTCCTCTGTTGCTCAGGGCCCTGTCAGAGGTGGGGCTGTAGGTCTCACACCTGGTGAAACCCCACGAAGCTTCCGGCTGCTATCCCACACTATTTGGCATATGCTGATCCCTTGCCTAGAATACCCTTTCTTGCTTCCCCTCGTTCTCTCAGCAAACACTTACTCATCCTAGACATGTTATTTTGGGCATCAGTACCCTTGGGAACCCACCCTGACCAGTCTCCGCACCCCTCAGCCAGTCATGCTGCGTTAAGACTGTCCGCATAGCCATCTCCTTCCCACCTACTGGGAGCTCCCTGAAGGTGGGGGAGGCTTTTATCTGCGCTGCAGCGGCCTGGCTATTGGATGAGAGCCTCAGAAGAAGATGTATTCAGTGCCGGAAAAGGCTTTTCCCCAAGGCGAGTGACCCACTGAGGTGAATGATCCAATTTCCCCACTGAGTAGAAAGGATAAGTAGCCAGGGTGGGGACTTAGCACTTCTTACTGTCCCAGGACTGTTGTCGAAGCTTTAGAAACTTGGATTTTAGTGGAAATAGAATCGCAAGGCCCCAGCATCGCATCCTCGGAAGGATGGTGGGCAAGGAGTGGAAAGTCCTTTCCTGGCCAGGGCTCAGCTCCTGGCCAAGAGGCCCCCTGGCCAGTCGTTTCTATTTGAAATAGGCCTGCCATGCACCGTGAGACGCTCAACTTTGGGTGAATGTTCTGGAACAATCAGAGTGCTTTCAAAATGACTCTGGAATGTTTATTTCCTTTTGTAGTAATGAACCCAGGCTTCAGCAACAATTAACAACCAGCTCCTAGGAGCCAGACGCTTAGGAAAGGCTGTTGTTTTCATAGGGTTTCAATGTGGAGAGCTTACGCACACTGATTCCTATCTATGCCTTCCTGGGCTATGATAAGAAATAGTTAATTATGTAGATGGGCGGTGTTGATTTTTGTAGCCTTTTGCGTTTTACAGTTCCAAACTGCAGAGTAGTGAGAGTGAATCAGGTGACCTGGCTTAGACGATAAACAGAGAGAATGCCTCTCTTTCTCCATGAATAACAGCGAGCATGTTTGTGGCTGCAGGAGGGCTCTGGGGCCCTGAGACCAAGCAACCCGCTGGGCCGGTGAGCAGGCTGGACACCTGTGCCCACAGCTCTGGGTTCCAGTTCCCTGGAGGAAGGTGGAACAGCATTCTTTTGTTTACTTGGGGTTTTTGTTCACTGACTAACTTGGTTTGAGGCTAATTCCCTTTCCAGATACACCAGACCAGGGAAAAACAGAAACAAACAAAAAACACTTCCACAGAAATTCAAGGACCTGGCCAAGAACAGAGTGTCTCCACTGCAGACTCTGGGCTCCCCGACCAAGCCCTGTTTCCTGGGCACGGCCTTACCTGCCGGGAAGTGCTCAGAGCCACAGATCTTATCACCACCTTGCTTCTTTCCTGGTTCTTTCTACTCATCACACTAGCTCTGGTAGCAGCAGTGGCCTGCAAGGCTCACTGTGGCTCCAGTTAAAATGGGAAACTCCTTGGCCTGTGCAGGAAGGGACCCGGGTGTGGGCCTCTGGGGGTGCACAGGACACCTGCCCCACTCCGCCCTGTCCCTCTGCTTCTCTCAGGGTGTTCTGTTTGCACACGGAAGCTCCTGGGTAGACAGCTCCCACTCCTAAGAGACTGACTTCTGCTCCTGGGCCGCATCTCATTTTGGTATCTCAAATTAGAGAGAAAAGTTACTGTTCTACTCCCCAGACTGGGTCCCCTCTCCTCTTTGCTACCTGGATGGTGTGTTGCAGCCCTAAGCTTTTGAGACCCCTGCTGGGGTCTCATTAACAAGAAAGGGTATTCTAGGAGAGATGCCAGCTGCCCAGTTAGGCAGGTGGGTTAGTGAGAGCCCTGGAGAGCAAAGGAGCCAGCAGGCAGGGGGGAATGACTGGGAAACACTGTTTAAAGAAAACAGCACCGGCCGGCCGGGCGCGGTGGCTCAAGCCTGTTATCCGAATACTTTGGGAGGCCAAGGCAGGCAAATCACGAGGTCAAGAGATCAAGAACATCCTGGCCAACACAGTGAAACCCCGTCTCTACTGAAAATACCAAAAAAAAAAAAAAAAAAAAAATTAGCTGGGCATGGTGGCATGTGCCTGTAGTCCCAGCTACCCAGGAGGCTGAGGCAGGAGAATCGTTTGAACCCAGGAGGCAGAGGTTGCAGTGAGCCGAGATCACACCACTGCACTCCAGCCTGGCGTCTGGCAACAGAGCAAGACTCTGTCTCAAAAAAAAAAAAAAGAAAGAAAAGAAAAAGAAAACAGCACCATGTGCGGTGGTTCATACCTGTAATCCCAGCACTTTGGGAGGCTGAGGCAGGTGGATCACAAGGTCAAGAGTTCGAGACCAGCCTGGCTAATATGGTGAAACCCTGTCTCTACTAAAAATACAAAAATTAGCTGGGCATGGTGGCACATGCCTATAGTCCCAGCTATTCAGGAGGCTGAG
Source organism: Saimiri boliviensis (assembly GCF_048565385.1). Lineage (NCBI taxonomy): Eukaryota > Metazoa > Chordata > Mammalia > Primates > Cebidae > Saimiri > Saimiri boliviensis. The sequence goes on along the minus strand of NC_133449.1, from coordinate 151,078,484 downwards.
GCAGAAGGTTGCAGTGGTTGAGGCAGAGGTTGCAGTGAGCCGGGATCACGCTGCTGCACTCCAGCCTGAGCAACAGAGCAAGACTCCGTCTCAAAAAAAAAAAAGAAAGAAAGAAAACAGCACTGTGGGATTGTCATGTGCATGACATGGTCAGCTGGGTTCTCTGGTGGTCACTCCCTTCTCAAAGGCAAGGCCTTGCTGTGGTTGGGTCATTAAAGGCCAGGTGGCAGTTATTTTTTCAGGATTCTAAATGACATCCTAGGGGCTGTGAAAGAGCTACAGCTCCCCAGGGAGCGCCTTCTCCCCGCCCCAGTGGGCAGCACGACCCTCTTCCAACTGTCAGTTACACAAGCATATTCCCCCACGCAGCCATCTTTGCACCATGCCATTTATTCATTGTATCATAGATCTAATCAGCCTTTACACCCTAACCTAAGACCCACATGAGGTTCGTGCCCTTCACCCTTCTCTCTTCATCAGCCTACTAGGGGCTTATGAGTTGCAGGGACTCCAAGTAAACCTTCACATTTACATTCTGCCCTACGTCTGTGTTCCTCTGTCCTCCATTCTCAGGTTATATCCGTCCACACTAGAGAGGCAGGGTGACATGTGGACGTCAGCACGGATGTGTGTGGCATTGGGCAGTGAGCACCACTGCTCTGGCCCCAGCCTCTTCTCTGTGAGAAGGCACGATAGTATTCAATAAATTTCAACTATGTTTTTAAGTCACTTAAGGAAGATGCCAGGGGCTCTGGCTAGGGAGTTGGGCCTTACAGTAGTTATTTAAGGAGCTGCACAGCAGTTCATGGGTCCTGTGAGTGTGCATTTGGTCTAATTATTAATAGTGCCTCTGTTCACTCTCAACAGTGCCCGAGTTAGGACGATAAAATACCTCATCACCATTATGCATGAGGAGCCTTGGAACATGGTCAGAACTGTTTTACTCATACAAATTTGCAGAGGCCTTTAAAGCAAGCCTCTTCCCCTTTCTTATTGAATGCTGGCCTCTGCTAGATGCTGCAGATAACAAAAGATAAAAGATGTCGTGCTGTTCCGTGTGGACAGGAGCTGGCTATTTAAAGTGCAGTGGAGGACCCAAATAAGTACCTCTTCATGGGCAGGGAAGAGATCAAAGGTGACAGCCACTGCTCTGGATGACGAATATAGAATTATCCTCAGGTCCACCATATAGCATGCCTGCAGAGATAAGCCATGGTGACCAGTCACATCAAGACGTGCAGTCTTAGGCCTAGAGAACTGACTTGCCAGGTCTGTAATATTAACTTAATGGTGGGTTCCCTGCTGCTGGTAGAGCGGTGTTTTGGTGGCTGGAGAGCACTGCCTTCCAGTGAAGCTTTGAAAGAGCCGTCCCATGCCCTGCCAACTGTCCAAGACAACTGACAGCAGATCTGACATCTCCATGTAAACACAGTTCCAAACCTCACTTTAAAACGCTTATCATAGACGGGGCCAAAAGCAGTCGCCACAGTGGCCCAGGAGAGCAGGAGCAGTATGTCCTGTCGGACATGGGCAGAGCCAGGGGCTGCGCCGAACCGCCTACGCGGGCAGCCGACTCAGCTGCCATCCCCAGGTTAATGACCGAACGCCCGCCCCCAAGGCTCAGCTTGGAGGGCGGCCTGGGGACAACGGTCCCCTCCCTGCAAGGGCTCGGCGCCCAGCAGTGGGCAGCGACCAGAGGACCCGAGTTCCAGCAAGCGCGCACCCGCCGTGGGAGCCAAAGCAGTTCGGGCCGGCTCCCTCCCCAGGCAGAGACGGGATTTACCCCACCAACCCGATCCAGGATCCGCGGCCCCACTCACCGGCTCGCTGGGCGGAGGCCCGCGCGCAGTCGCCCCGGACGGGCAGCTCGAGCTGGAGGAGGCTGCAAGGGCTCACGGTGCGCACGCCGCCCGGGCCCTGTGTACACACGTGACCGCTGGCCCCGCCCACCCAACCTGGCTCCGCCCCCAGCCGCCCCTCCGGCCTTGGTCCCGCCCCCGGTTCCGCCCCCCACCCGCAAGGCCCGGCAGCGGGGAAGCCTCGGACCAGTGCGGTTGGGGGGCGGTGGCGGCGGAGGCGGTGCTGGTTGGGTAACCTGAGACCAGCCATTTGACAAGCTCGTGCGCCCGAGCTTCCCTGTGGGAGGACGCACACCCAGCGCTCTTGAGTTTTTGAGAATTCCGGTAATGCCCGATCCGGTTTCTTTTTACAGGCGATGGTGCCTAGTTTGCTGAGTCAGAACAGACCCTAATCTGCAGGGTGCAGGCCCCGCCGCCCTCTGCGGCTGCCATCGAGGCCTCACGGGTACACCTGCCCCTGTCTTCCCCGAAGTCTGCTTTCAGCTTCCAAATTCAGTTACTTCCTGGTTTTAGGAATTTCTTTGTAAACCACTGACAGGAAAGCCATTTAAAGAAATACATTGTTTGCTGCCTGATTACTTTGGTAGCTATTGTTACAAGTTAAACGCTGGAAAAGTTGAAACAAGGACATTGACTCTGCTGTAAATTTTGAGGTGAAACGCCACACACACACACACACACACACACACACACACGGCTGCGCGCGCGCGCGCACATGTTCTGGTTCAGGATCTAAGAACGCTTCTGAAAATCGAAGCATGTGGGTTGCACGCCTCAGCATAGACTTGGGTGACGCTGTGGGCTGAGTGGGACACCAGCAGAACTGCAGCCACTGCTGACCCTCCCTGAAAAGTGCTGTGGCCCACCGTGTTCACGGCTGCACTTCAGCCACCTGCCTGGACAGGATGGCTTCTTGACTGTAGGTGGGAGCGGGATGTTGGAGGCAGCTTTCTATTCTGGTGGGAGGGTAGGGAGAGCCTCACTCTATCTTGGTCATGAATTGACAGACCCCTTTGGGCCCACCACGGCCCCCACCTGCTGACGTGACACTGACTTGCTGTCCAGCGTGGCACCAGGTCTCTGTGCTCTGAGGTACCAGGTCGTGATCTTACCTGCCGGAGTCAGTCACGATCAGCCAACACCGACACCCGGGCATATTCTGTGTCAAGTTCTGTTCTAAGCCTCAACCGTCGTTTTGAGGTACATATGTCCGTATTTCATCGAACTTAAGACATGATTAGTGCTAGATAGCCCATTACTTGATAGATTCCTAAAAAGAAGGCCATCTGCTGGTTACATTCTGACACAGTGCTGATTTTAAGGCGCAGCCTGTTAGAGGTGATAAAATGAGAGTGTGCTCCTGCATCAATGAGATAGGTCGCCATGTGCATTTCACATTATTTTGTGAAAAGGTAAGCAGCCGGGCGCGGTGGCTCAAGCCTGTAATCCCAGCACTTTGGGAGGCCGAGGCGGGTGGATCACGAGGTCAAGAGATCGAGACCATCCTGGTCAACATGGTGAAACCCCGTCTCTACTAAAAATACAAAAAATTAGCCGGGCATGGTGGCACGTGCCTGTAATCCCAGCTACTCAGGAGGCTGAGGCAGCAGAATTGCCTGAACCCAGGAGGCGGAGGTTGCGGTGAGCCGAGATCGCGCCATTGCACTCCAGCCTGGGTAACAAGAGCGAAACTCCGTCTCAAAAAAAAAAAAAAAAAAAAAAACAAAAGGTAAGCAACTTGCGCCAGGTCACACCACAGGCCTTGGAGCTGGGATTTGTACCCAGGGGTACTCCAGCTTTTTAGATCAGAGTTTGGGACTTTGGGCCCTCCTAGCAACTTGACTAAAAGCAAGCTTTGTTATCTCCATGGTATAAATGGCCCAAGACCTCAGAATCCCTGGTCAGTCTGCGGAGCCTGTCAGATCCCTTCCAGGTTCCATGGTTGCTCTGTGGCCGGGGACTGCTGGAGGTTAGTTAGCTTCCTCTAAGCTACTGAACTCTCAGGTCACCGCAGACTGCCTTATCTGCAGGGACTTCCCGACCAAGCAGGCCAGGCTCGTCAGGGAGAATCGGGGAAAGCTTATGTGTGCCCTGGGGAGATCATCAGAGAGAGCCACCCTCCACCTGAACCACAATAAGTTCTCATAGCTGGGGGTGTAAATGCCTTCCAGAGGCTGCAGCTGTGTACCCAAGGGTCCCAGCCAGCCCCTGTACAAGGCTCGGTTGATGGGGGGAGGGATGGGAGGCAGATAGGGGTGTAGGAGGTGTGTGGCCCTGACTCAGCATCCCAGGTGTATCCTAGTCTAGTGTTGATGTTTGAAGTCACGTGGATGTGGCATCCCCTGCATGACTGGTGAGGGCATTTGAGGGCAGTTGTGTGGTCCTGGCCTGGGGCTGTGCTTTTGTGGCTGTGTGTGCCGTGTGTATGTGTTTTGGGGGAGATGGGGGGGTGCCCTAGTTGTGCACCACACTCTGCAGCCCACCGTGTTGCCGAGGTTCCTGTGATGCAGCTTCGTGTCTTACAGAGACGTTGGGACCACCCTTCCCCTGCCACATTCAGGCGGGTGGGCAGCTTTCTTGGTTATTCTGAGTGGCGGTCAGGAAGCAGCTGCACCCCACCCAGGGATCCAGGGCTGCTGGTCAGGAGCTGTAGAGACCTCACCTGGCCTGGGTCTGTTTGCATTTGTGCTTTCCCAGTGTGGACGGGGGTGGTGGGAAAGGCAAACTGGCATTCCCCTTGGAGATGGACCTTCTCTAGTGATTGATTGCAGAGTGAGTCTGATCCTGTGTGCCACGCTGATCAAGAACAAGGAATTATTATTATTATTATTATTATTATTATTATTGAGATGGAATCTAGCTCTGTCGCCCACATTGGAGTGCAGTGGCGGGATCTTGGCTCATTGCAACCCTGGCCTCCCAGGTTCAAGCGATTCTACTGTCTCAGGCTCCCAAATAGCTGGGACTACAAGCGCCTGACACCATGCAGGCTAATTTTTGTATTTTTAGTAGAGACAAGGTATCACCGTATTGGCCAGGCTGGCCTCGAACTCCTGACCTTGTGATCCGCCCGCCTTGGCCTCCCAAAATGCTGGGATTACAGGTGTGAGCCACTGTACCCAGCCGACAAAGAATATTTTGCAATTAATTTCCTAGTTCTTGTGAGTGTGGCTTGTGACCTTGTTTGTGGCCTGTTGATTATAAGGCATACCTTGACATTAGAGATGATAAAATGAGAGAGTGAGCCTTAGTGTAAGTGAGTCTACACTGTGAATGTATTCATAAAACTTGGTATTGTTTGGAGCCCCAGTAACGTCAGTAAGGAATTGTGGATGGCCTGAACAGAACCCAGGGCTTCTTCCCTGGAGTGTGGCCACCACCTTGCTGTGGGGGGGGGCCTCCCTCCCTCCGCTGAAGTCTCTCCAGTCCTTCCCAAATTCCATCCACACTGCTTATCGCCTGGACTTTTTCCATATTCTGCATAAGTAGCTGTTCCCACAAGGAAAGTGGCAGATGCCCAGGATGGGTCATCAGTGTATGGCCCAGCGTTCCGACCTCAGGTTGACCCCAAGTGGCACTGTCAGCTGGAGACGTGGCAAGCAGCAGCCACTCACGCGTAGAGCGCGGCTGCAGCCGGCACGTCCGCCTTGCTCATGCTCTCAGCCCGCTCCGAGCTGCGCCTTCTTGATGTTTACGTGTTCCAGACGAAAGACTTTTGTGCGTGTGTGGTTTGTAAATATTTTGTCTTCCTCCGTAGCTTATCTCTTACATCCTCTTAATGAGGGTTGTGCAGAGAAAAGGTTTTTTTTTCTTTTTAATTTTGGTGAAGTCTGATTTATCGATTTTTTTATTTTCCTTTTTCATTTTAAGGATCTGCTTTTGGTTTCATGGCTAAGAATTCCTCAATGACTCCCGGGTCCCAAAGATTTTCTCCTACGTTTTCTTATTAAAGCTTTATAGTTTTACATTTGATGTTTAAATGGATGATCCATTTGAGTTCATTGTGAGGTTTAGCTTGTTTTGTTTTGCAGGATGGAGTGCATTGGTACAATCATAGCTCTCTGTAGCCTTAAACTCTGAGGCGCAAGCAATCCTCACTCCTCAGCCTCCTGGGTAGCTGGGGTACAGGTGCGTGCCACTATGCTTGTCTAATATTTAAAGTTTTTTTCTCACTGTGTTGCCCAGGCTGGTCTCAAATTTCTGGCCTCAAGCAATCCTCCCACTTCAGCCTCCCAACATCTGGGAATATAAGTGTGTGCCACCATACCCAGTGGTTTTTTTTTTTTTTTTTTTTTTTTGGTTTTTTGTTTGTTTGTTTGTTTGTGGTTTTTTTTAGAGCACTATTAGATTCACAGCAAAATTGAGCAGATGATGGAGTTTGCATGCACACACCCCGACACACATGCACGGCCTCCCCTATTATCAACACCCTCCACCCCGAGTGTTGCATTTGTTACAATGGTGACCTTCAAGGCCGCATCATGATCACCCAAAGTCTGCAGTTTACAAGAGGGTCCCCTTGGTGCAGCATGCCCTGTGGGTTTTGATAAATGAACATCTCCTGTGCACCCACCGTTACAGCACCACACACAGCAGCTTTGCTGCCCCAAGAGGGCCCTGTTCATTGGTCCCTCCTGACCACCACTGACCCCTTTCCTGTCCCCATGTGGCTACGTGTTGCAGAATGTCAGGCGGCCGGATCCCACAGCGCAGCCTGTTCGACTGGCATCTTTCACACAGCAGTTTACTGTTACTTTCCCGTGTCTTTTCACGGCATGCCAGAACCTTTCTTTTTACGGCATGCCAGAACCTTTCTTTTTAGTGTTGGGTAATATCCCAGTGTCTGGACAGACTACGGTTAGCCACTCACCTACTGAACAGCATCCTGGTCGCTTCCAGTCTGTGGCAGTTATGAATAAAGCTGCTCGAAATATCTGTGTGCAGGTTTTTGCATGAACCTAAGTTTTCAGCTCATGCGTAAATGCCAAAGGGCACATTTGCTGAGTCCTGTGGCAGGATTTTGCCTACTTTTGTAAGAAGCCACCAACTGACTTCCAAAGTGGCTTAAATGGATGATCCATTTGAGTTCACTGTGAGGTCCGCTGCCAGCACCCTGACTCCTGCCTGTGGGTCCTGCACTGGGCTGACCTTACTCACAGTCCCAGGAATTATTCTGTGGATTCTCTGAGGTTTCCTGCATCCAGTGTCATGCCATTTTGCCGTCACTTCCCAGAGTGGTGAGGGAGTCCCTGTTGCTCCACATCCTCGCCTGCGTTTGGTGATGTCAGTGTCTGGATTTGGGCCATTGTGACAGGTGTGTGGTGCCACCTCACTGCTGTTTTCGTTGACACTCCATCGTGTCGAAGGATGTGCCATTCTGGTCCCCATGCCTATTTGCCATCTGTAAATCTTCTTTGGTTCAAGGTTTATTGTTTTCCTGTAAATGTCCCATTGTTCTAGCACCATTTGTTGAAAGATTTCTGTCTCCATGGAATTGCCTTTACCAACTTTGTCAGAAATCAGATTGTTCCATTACTGAGTTTATACCCAGAGGCATAGAAATCACTTTGCCATAAAGACACAAGACACATGCACACGAATGTGTGCTGCAGCACTGTTCACAGTGGCAAAGACGTGACAATAGCCTAAATGCCCACTAGTGGCAGACTGGATAAAGAAAATGTGGTCCATACACACCATGGCATACTATGCAGCCATAAAAAAGAATGAGATCGTGTCTTGTGGGAACACGATGGAGCTGGAGGTCATTGTTCTTAGCAAACTAAGGCAGGAACAGAAAAACCAGAACTGAATGATGAGAACACAAGGACACAAAGAGGGGAACAACAGACACAGGAGTGAACTTGAGGGCGGAGGTGGGAGGACGGAAAGGAGCCGAAAAATAACTCCTGGGTACTAGGCTTAGTACCTGGGTGATGACATAATCTGTACCACAAACCCCCATGACACAAGTTTACCTATAGAACAAACCTGCACAGGTACGGCTGACCCTAAAATGAAAGCTTGAGGAAATCACATGGTAACACGGGGCACCTCCTGGGTTCACTGTTCTCTGTTCCTCTGTGTGTCTCCCACTGCCCGTGCTGTGCCGCAGCTGTCCAATGTCCCGAAATCAGGCACGCAGTGCCTTCCAGTCATTCTTTTTCAGCACTGTTTTAGCTATCCCTGTTACTTTGGTTTTCCACATACATTTTAGAATAATCTTGTCTGTACCTACCAAAAAATAAAAAACCCTGGGATTTGTGGTCAGGGCTGTATTAAACCTATACCTCAATTTTGGGAGAATTTATGTCTTTATTATGCTGTCTATTGTGTCCATGAACACAACGTGTCTCTCTATTTACTTCGATTCTTCAAAGTTTCTTCCATCAGTGTTTTGTGGTTTTCAGCGTTTAAGTCCCATACAGGTTTCTGTAAGAGTTACCACTAAGCATTTCCTTTTTGCTGAGCAGTCATTGGTGGTGTCAGCATGGGATGGTCAGTTTCTGCGGGTCCGCTGCCAGCACCCTGACTCCTGCCTGTGGGTCCTGCACTGGGCTGACCTTACTCACAGTCCCAGGAATTATTTTGTAGATTCTCTGAGATTTCCTGCATCCAGTGTCATGCCACTTGCAAATACAGAGAGTTGTATTTCTTCCTCTCTGCTCCTTTTCCCGCCCTGGTGCACTGGCCAGCCCGATGTTGGGCAGCCGTGGGGAGGGTGGACACCCTTGCCCTGCTCTTGGCCTCAGAGGGGTGTCTGTGGATGCCCTTCACCTCACTCGGGAGGTGCCTCCGTTACCGATTTCCTGGGTGTTCACCACACGTGGGTCTTGACGTCCCTCCGGCCGTCCCTTGCCAGATGCCCCTCTGTATCCATTGTTGTGACCACATGGTATTTCTTCTGTAGCCTGTTGATAGGCTGGATTATACTGATGGATTTTTAAATACTGAGCCAGCCTTCTGCCTCTGGAGTGAACTCCGCTTGGTCATGGTATGTGATTCTTTTTATGTAGGATGTTGGCATCTATGTTGATAAGGGATATTACTCTGTAGTTCGGTTTTTATCTGGTTTTGGTATCAGGGTTATACTAGCTTCATGGACTGAGTTGGGCTGTGTTCCCTCGTATTGAGTTAGTGGTAATTCTTCTTTCCAGCACTGCAGGCGCACGGGTTTCCTGGAGAGGAGGTGTCCCAGCAGGGCGGTGAGGAACGTACGGGATTGGTCAGGCAAACAGTGTGACTGGGCAAACCGTGATTAGAGGAAGGATGCTTGGGGCAGAGGTGCTGCCCACGCACATGCAGCACCCTGGCATTGCGCTTGGCAACTTCCACGAGTGTTTTCTCTCAGGGACCTGCTGGTGTGGTTTTCCTGCCCCTGCCTCTTATGGGCGGACTGTAGCAGCCCAGGGGCACCACTGTCACGTGGGGGTGCCTGGCGGTGTGCACGGGTGGCTGTGGGCTCTGAGGGCTGGGGCCTCTGCTTTCCAGGGCCTCCCCGCCCTCACACCCCCACAGTGGATTCTTGTGATGCCACAGAAGTGAGTTGGCAGATGGGAACCTCGCTGAGTCCTTCCGTGGCACCTCCTCTGCTCTGGCCAACAGCAGACCAACCTGCAGGGGCTTTGCCCTTGGCCCCAGGTTCCATCTCAGAGACGTTATTTCCAGGCGGGCCGAGTGAGAGGGATGTATTAGGACAGCCCCCTGGGCCAGGAGCAGGTCTCTGGATCTGGGGTCCATTTACCCTGCATTCTCTGGGGTGTGGCATGTCTGGGAAGTGGGGCCTGCTGACCACCAGAGCAGGATGGCTAATTAAAAGAATGTGTTGGACATAGTTACGTCTTTCTTGAATGATTCAGAAGGCTCCACATGCTCTCAGGGTACCTGGTTTCGAAGGCTAGTTCTTATAACCTGGGTAAGGTTTGGTGACCAGGTTGCTCTCACCCCCTCAGAACATCCCCGCAGCCACCCCGTACCCTTGGCCCCTTCCTGGGTGGTGCTTGCCGGCCGTCCCTCTGCCTGGACCACTGTGCCCCCCGCCCTGCATGTCTCTACCCAGGTGCTGCCTGCGGTGCTGTTTCCCTGACCTCCTTCCTCCCCAACCATTTTAAGTCTCAGAAGCTAAGCCTACCTTCAGTTTTTCTCCCAGTACCGCAGCCTCAGCATAGCCTCCGTGGGCACGCGTCTTTGTCTTGTTCTGTGCTGGATACGCAGCATGTAGAATGGCATCCCGGACACGGAAGCAGCTCACCAGGTATCTAGGGTGCCTTCCTTCCCTCTTGGCCCCCTCCTTCTGACCAGGATCTGCCGAGCTGCTGCGGGAGGGGCCTCTAGGGTCTCACTGTGGACTACTGGCCACTGCTGCTTCAAGCCAAGGCCATGTTCGGGTGGTGGGAGGTTCCCTCCTGGCCCCACCCTAGCTACTCCACCCTTAAGACTGTACTAGGTACAAGGGGCCCTTAGCTGAGCCTAGGTGCATGCGTGGGCCGGCGCGTTTGTGGTGACAGGTGGATGCGTGGGCCGGCGCGTTTGCGGAGACGGGTGGATGCGTGGTCTGGCGCGTTTGCGGAGGCGGGTGGACGCGTGCGCCAGTGCGTTTGTGGAGATGGGTGGATGCGTGGGCCAGCGCATTCGTGGAGGCGGGTGGATCCGTGGGCTGGCACATTTATGGAGGTGGTGATATGCAGGGTGCAGTAAACAGCCCTGCACCTGCTGCTCTGTGTTGGGGCCCAGGGGTGTGGGCTGTGGGAAAGCAGGCACGGTGGTACCTGTCAGGGAGAATCCCACCTGCCCAACTCCTCAAGCCTGTGTATGGCTTCATGGGTCGGGGGACAGCACAGCCCCACAGGCGGGTCACTGGACAGAGCCTAGGAAGGCGCAGCAGCTGGCCCATGTCCACCTTTGCTGGCTTCGTGCAGGGGCGGCTGTGCGGGTGGGCGTGTTCGTGCAGGGGGCGGCTGTGCGGGTGGGCGTGTTCGCGCAGGGGGTGGCTGTGCGGGTGGGCGTGTTCGTGCAGGGGGCGGCTGTGCGGGTGGGCGTGTTCATGGAGTGGGTGGCTGTGCGGGTGGGCGTGTTCATGGAAGGGGCGGCTGTGCGGGTGGGCGTGTTCGTGGAGGGGGCGGCTGTGCGGGTGGGCGTGTTCGTGCAGGGAGCGGACGTGCGGGTGGGCGTGTTCGTGGAGGGGGCGGCTGTGCGGGTTGGCGTGTTCGTGGAAGGGGCGGCTGTGCAGGTGGGCGTGTTCGTGGAAGGGGCGGCGGTGCGGGTGGGCGTGTTCGTGGAGGGGGCGGCTGTGCGGGTGGGCGTGTTCGTGCAGGGGACGGATGTGCGGGTGGGCGTGTTCGTGGAGGGGGCGGATGTGCGGGTGGGCGTGTTCGTGGAAGGGGCGGCAGCGCGGGTGGGTGTGTTCGTGGAAGGGGTGGCTGCGCGGGTGGGCGTGTTCGTGGAGGGGGCGGACGTGCGGGTGGGCGTGTTCGTGGAAGGGGCGGCTGCGAGGTTGGGCGTGTTCGTGGAGGGGGCGGCTGTGCGGGTGGGGGTGTTCGTGCAGGGGGCGGACATGCAGGTGGGTATGTTCGTGGAGGGGGCGGCTGTGCGGGTGGGCGTGTTCGTGGAGGGGGCGGCTGTGCGGGTGGGCGTGTTCGTGCAGGGGGCGGACGTGCGGGTGGGCGTGTTTGTGCAGGGGCGGTTGTGCGGGTGGGCGTGTTTGTGCAGGGGGCGGCTGTGCAGACGGGCGTGTTTGTGCAGGGGGCGGCTATGAGGACTGGCACATTCATGAAGGCGGATGGCCGTGCGGGTTGGTGCGTTCCTAGAGATGGGTGGTTGTATGGGTTGGCGCGTTCATGGAGGCGGGTGGCTGTGTGTGCTGGCGCTTTCATGCTGGGGACACACTGGGGAGTCAGCACACAAGGCCACTGGGGCTCAGAAGGCCCAGAATTGAGTCCCTCCTGTGAAACCAGTGACTGAGCGTGCATCCTTCTCTGTGAAAGGGGGGTGTGGATGCCTGCGGCGCAGCCACTAAACAGGAACACCGCAGCGCTGGGGCCACGGGCTGCGGGCAGGCTGTCCCTTCCTGGCCTCCTCGTGTCCACCAGCTCCGGGAGGCCCCCGGTCCGGCCTTGCCTTCCCTGCTGCCACCACAGAGCCCAGGCCTCTGCGTGAGGTCACGCCCAGAGGTGGTGAAACGGCCACAAGGAAAACACAGCCAGCCCCAGGCCTGGCTCCTGCCTAACAGAGCCTTATCCAGTGGGGGACTGGGGTGCCCACACCCTCTCTCCAGGCAGGGATGTACTCCAGGGCAGACCCCGCAGCCAGAGCACGGTATGTCCCGAGCCCTGGCGCCCCTGCTGACGCCAAGGGAGGGAGTCTAAGCCCCTCCTCCTGGAACCAGCCCAGCCTCCGGGCTGACTGTGCTAGGATGGCCAGTGCGGCTTCCTCGCTCCATAAAATTGATCTGCAAGGCAGGCGCCATGGCGTACGCTTGTAATCCCAGTGCTTTGGGAAGCTGAGGCAGGAGAATCAGTTCCAGCCTCCTATGCCAGGCAACATAGTGAGACCCCCAAATTTTTACAAAAACCTTAAAAATTAGGCTGGGTGGTGCACAAGTAATCCCAGCACTTTGGGAGGCTGAGGTAGGAGGATCACTTGGGCCCAGGAGTTGGTGACCAGCCTAGGCAACATGGTGAGACCCCCATCTCTACAAAAGGTTAAAAAATTAGCTGAACATGGTGGTGCACTCCTGTAGTCCCAGCTACTTGGGAGGCCGAGGTGGGAGAATCACTTGAGCCCAGGAGGTTAAGGCTGCAGTGAGCTATGATGGTGCCACTGCACTCTGGCCTGGGCGACAGGGCAAGACCCTATCGCCAAAAACAAGCAAAAACATTGATCTGCAGTCTTAGTCCCAGCGCAGGGAACACACAAGCTGGAAGATATCTAGATGCCCTCTGTGTGGTGACGAAAAGGCTGCGGTGACTTACCCATGTATTCAGCCAGCAGGTATGGAGCACCTCCCCTTTGCTGGACATGTGGCTGCCCTGGGGGAGCGGGGCCTCTGCCTGCAGGGCCTGAGCAGGGGATATAGGGGCAGACTAGGGGAGGTAGGGGGACATGGAGGCAGATTGGGGGAGAAGAGGGGCAGATTGGGGAGATGGCAGAATGGGGGAAATGGCAGAGTGGGGGAGATGGGGCAGACTGGGAGAGATGGGAGGACATGGAGTCACACTGGGGAAGAGAGGGGCAGATTGGGGAGATGGCAGACTGGAGGAGATGGAGCAAATTGGGTTAGATGGCAGATTGGGGAGATGAAGCTATGATGGGGCAGAGCCTGGGAGATGGAGGAACATGGAATCAGATTGGGGGAGAGATGGGGACAGATGGGGCAATGGGGGCAGATTGGGGAAGTAGGGGGACGATGGGGACCGTGTGGGGGTGGTCGGAGGCAAGCACGTGCCACGGGCAGGGGCACTACGTGGAGAGTTGGAAGAGGAGTGCTCCCTGCGCTTTCGGGAGCTGCCGAGAGCCACACGGCCCTTGCAGCTGGAGAGGAAGCCCCGGCGGCCAGAGTAGCCTCGTGGAGAGGGCTGGGGGCGGCAGCGGGGTCCCCTTGCCCTCCCCCCTCCGAAGCCCCGCCCTCCCCTCGCCGAGGTCCCGCCCCCGCAGCGCGGTGACGTCACCGTCCAGCCGGCTGGATCTGGTTCCAGCCGCGCCGGGCCGGCTGGGCATGCGCGGTGTGCTGGCGCTGCGGGGGCTGCTGGAGGCACGGTCCGGGCGGTGCGCACTGCGGCCGCATCCCTGCCCCGGCGCCGTCCGTGCCCGCGGGACCTGACAGCCGGGGCAGAGGTCAGTGCGCAGGGCCGTGGCCCGGACCCGGCCTAGTGGGGTGAGAGGGGACGGGAGTTGGGAGGAGAGGAGCCCGCCCCAGCCCCACCCCGCGGCGGCAGGTGGGCGCTCCCGCGGGAGGCCGGGGCGTCCGAGCGTTGTTGCAGGCCCCGCTCCGCCCTGCAGCGCACCGGCAGGCCCTGGACAACCCCGCTGCTCCTCCCACTCTCCTGGGGACGCTAGACCCGGCCGCGGGGGGCCGGGCGGGGGCGTCCAGGCCCTGTGGGCGCTGTGGGAGCCTCCAGGGTCCCCAGCCGCGAGGCAGCCACTGGGGAGACTCGAGCTGTGTGGACCCCGGGAGGTCTGGAGCCGACAGATGACCCTTAGCGCCCCTCTCCGGGGAGGGCCCGTGCCACCCGCAGCGCCGCCTCACTCCTCCCTTTGCCTTTGCTTGGGGAGAGGAAACCCGGGGCTTCCTTGCCTGGGGTGAGGCGGCCCCAACTGGCGCGACGGACGCTAGTGAGAAGCGGTGTCAACTAAAGAAAAGACTTGCAGTGAAAACAACTGGGTTACCTTTCCTCGGAAGTCTTCCTGAGGACGGCACAGCAGGCCGGTCGCTCCTTCCAGAGGCTCAGCGCCAGCCTGCGCAATCCCGCCGGGGTTTGGGTGGAGAGCGCAGACGGTTTTGGTGCCAGTCTTTCCTCTTCTAAGGAAGCTGTGACCTGGGCAGGAGACGACTACGGCCCGTGCTGGTCCTGCGCTGCGTCCTGGAGCATCCTCAGAGCGGCTGTGCACACAGCCAGGGGCCGGGACCAGGCGTCCACCTAGCCTTTTGCTTGGCCTCACAGCTGCAGAGACGGCAAGAATGATGACCGTTGCTTCAGAGTCCTTTGGTTCTGAATAACTCATCTCATTGACTGTGGTTTTTAGGAATTGGTTATGTTCACTGAGGAGTTGTGGCAAAGTGAGGAAAACCTAACGCATCCTTAGTTCCCAAATGTGAGTGTAACTAACGAAACTGACTAATTGATACAGCTTATGGACATGGAATTTTGATTCTGCCATGTCCTCATTTTAGAGCCGATAACATGTCTTGATTTTTTTCCCCGTAGCTCAGACATCTTCCAGGCTCCTGCATGGCCTGAGCTGTAACACCGCACCCAGGAGACCCTGGGGTGTGAAGGAAGGGGAGGGCCTCGGATGAGAATGTAGTTTTGGTGTTTTCAGTTTATACAAAAAGCCCTGACATTTTCCCAACAATACAGAGCAAACCGGCCACACGGGCAGAATGAAGCCCAGACGCTGCCTGGTGAAGTGGTCCGCGCTCTAGAAAATCCGCCTGTGCGGAGTGGCTTGGTTCCGTCTTCCGGGAGCCTGCAAGGCCCTTTCCGGCGCTGCAGGAGCCTCTCCTTCTGCCCAGGCTTCCGAGCCAGGTGCTGGAGCCGCCGCAAGAGAGGGGCATGGCTGGCGTGGATGTCTTTGCACTTTCCCCGTATGTTTTTCAGACATTACTGATCTGATATTCAGTACAGTGGCGGGATCAGCATTGAAGAACTGGGAGCGGCTGGGAGCTGACTTCCTGCAAGTGGTTGAGAAGTGGGCTTTGTGTATTAACCGCCCCTGTACTTAGTAGCGGCTCAGCCCTGGCCGTGCTACCCCTGGCCTGCGGGAGCTGCCTTCCCTTAGAAAAAAGGCTGCCTCCAACTGCTAGTTAGCTGTGGCTTCCACAGGAGAAGCCAAGGCAGGCTCGTGTTTTCACAGCTAGGAAGGACATGGGCCTGGCAGGGAGCTGGCGCACAGCCTCTGGCAACACAGAAGCACAGCTGTGCGTGACCCTTGCCTGCCAGTCACGTGCCCAGCAGCCAGAGCAGTGGCCCCACATGAGCTCTTCAGCGATGCAGGATGCAGGTAGGCTCCACGCTTCAATTGGCCCAATAGTAACGAATCCTTAGAGTCCAAATACTTAAGCTCAAATTAGAGCCGCCCAGCCCTACATGTGGTTACAAAGCAGCTGGTTGATGGGGGCCTGTATCACTCCTCTGGATATGGGTAAACGTCACCCAGAGGCCTTGTCAGCATCTGGGAGGTGACGGGAGGTCAGGGCCTCTGGGATCTAGAGACCGAGGGAGGGGTCAGGAGGCCTGCTTCTGCCCAGCAGTTCACAAGCCCCTCCAAGGAGCTGCTGCAGGGCCTACCCGGCCAGAGGCAGAAGGGAGCCCTCCGTCCCAGGCAGCGTCCTGGGTGTATGTCCTGTGCCAGACGATGGTCTTAGAGGCTGAGAAAGGAAAGGACCCCAGCCTGCCTCTGGTGGCCCGAGGAATGGAGGAGGCAGTGAAAGGCCCAAGACAAGTGATGCAGGAGTTTCCAGAGTGCAGGGAAATACGGCACGAGAAACACCGGCCCCCAGCGCCCATCAGGGAGCCATGCAGCCTCTGCAGGTGCTGAGGGGTTACAGGCTCTGGTACCAGCCCCATTCCTCCTGAACAGGCGAGGTTGGTCGCATCCCTCCCCCCCGCCACCCAGCTCTTGTGCTCTATGACTTCAGAATACACAAAGCTGTGTCCACAGGTCTTAGCAGCTGTGAGCCCCTTGCCTGCACTGGGGGGTCCCCAGCTGGCACCAGTGCCAGGACAGAGTCTGTCTCCTGACCTGACTTCTGTATCTCCTCACCCACCTCTAGCACTGTCTTGCTCAGGCTTGCTCAGCACAGCACCCATCTCAAGTCCCCAGCACCCACACCCCAGTGAGTCCCCTGCACCCACACCCCAGTGAGTCCCCTGCACCCACACCCCAGTGAGTCCCCTGCACCCACACCCCAGTGAGTCCTCAGCACCCACACCCCAGTGAGTCCCCTGTACTCTGTAGCCACAGCTGCTGCTTGTCCTTCCCCACGTGGGATCCTTGGAACAGGGAGTGGTTCTCTTTTATGTCCCTGAGGCACCAAGCACAGGCTTTGCTCTTAGCAGCCACCACCCCAGTGATGGAGCTGATTGCCTATGCAGACTGGCCTCCAGCCTCCACCCTGGCCCAGAGCTGCCTCTAGGCCCTGAGCAGCAGATCCCAGCCTGCCCTCGCCTAGTGTTAGGTCTCCAGCCGTCAGAACTGAGCTGCTATCAGCTGCTGGCTGGTTCCCTCTGGCTGGGAAGGTGTGGGGTGAAGGGGGTGCCTTTGTCTTCTTCAGCTGGCCCTGCGTCCCCATTGGCGGCATCTCCACACCTTCCGTGTGATGCCTCCAACCAGATCAGACCAGACGTGTGGGAGCCCCCCGCCCACTCCCCCAGGGCCCTGGGTTCTTCTGCCTGCCCCTTCTGCCTCCGCATTGAAGAGTGCGCTCTCCAGCCAGGGTTGGGTGTATGGTGATGGTGGGGAATGGACACCTGAGAAATTCTGGAGTATGCATCAAGTCTAAATAGCAGCTCTCAGGATCTCGGGTTTTTGTTTCCAGAAACCTGATCCGATCTTTATAAAAAGTGCTCCTCCTCCATGCAGTCAACATGAGTCTCCCTCCCATCCAGTCCAGCGGTGCTGTCGGGGTCCGTGAAGAGAGGCTGAAACCAGAGAGGCCCTGGGAAGGCTCCTGTGGTGCAGGTGGCAGCAGAGAGGACAGCTCTCAGTCCCCGCCCTCATCCTAGTGTTCCGCAGACTGCCTCACACCACAGCTTTCCATTTTAACCCTTGCGTTAAGAGAAAAGCTGGAATAAAACATTTCTCATGTTGCTTGCGAAATTCAGCCATAGCCACCAAAGGCACATGGGGCTCCCACGTCTTTCCTGTCCCATGGGTGCGTTTCCTGGCGTTTGTTGTAACCCGCCTGCCCCGTTGGTGTGTGGCTGAACTGAGGCTGTGTTTAGGAAACCCAGGTGCAAGGCCTCTGCGGGGCCTGGCCCGTTCCTGGTCCCGTGTGTAGAGTCACATCTCTGGCAAGGGCTGCTTTTGAGGAGCTGAGGCTTCTGAGATCCTCCAGGCGGGCCTAGGGAGGCAGGTCCTGCTGTCAGCCAAGCTGCAGGATTGTTAAGAGGAAGGCAGGGGCTGCATGCTGTGGGCTCACGCCTGTAATCCCAGCACTTAGAAGCCAAGCAGGAGGATAACTTTAGCCCAGAAGTTTGAGAACAGCCTTGGTCCTGTCTCTACAAAAAAAGTGTAAAAACTAGCCAGGCATGGTGGCCCGTGCCTGTAGTCCTGGCTACTTGGGAGACCGAGATGGGAGGATTGCTTGAGTCCAGGAGGTCGAGACTGCAGTAAGCGGTGATGGTGCCACTGCACTCCAGCCTGGGCCACAGAACAAGACCATGTTTCAAAAAGAAAAAGTCGCTGTGGAAGGGCCTCCAGTCCCCTGACCAGAGTTGTAGGGGCCGCTGCTCCAGCCCAGCCCTCTGCATGTGCTGAGATGTGAGCAGTGTCAGCCCTGGAGATCCTTACCCCTTCTCTGTAGAGCAAGGAGTCGGGCTGCCAGGGACTGGGATCTGAGCGCGTTGCTGGCCTGTGTGTGTGTTTCCTGGAATAACGGCCCTACAGTCTGTCAGGTTCTCCAGTTGGAATGAGACCAAAGAGTCAGAATTTGGATGCGGAGAAATGTGGCGTAGGGCAGGAACCTCCTTCCTAGGAAGAAACCTGCGACCCTGCATGGAGGTCCCAGGTTCCCATGGGGCCTCGGGCGTGGGGTTAGAAGGGCTCTAGGGCCGGGACTCTGTCCTGTCTTCAGCCTGGGTCTCTTGAGTTCAGGGAGTTTGAACCTGGATGGAGAATAAACTCCCGTGTGTTTTCACCAACCTCCAGCTGACACAAGCTTCTGCAGACCCCACGGTGGCGGGTGTGGGTGCTCCCTGTGCCATCCATTGGGGACACCTCACGCGTCACTGGTGCTCAGCCCACGTCACAGCTGCAGGAGCCGCCAGACCCTGCTGGTTTAATCATTGGATGCGGCGCTGAGGCACAGACGGCACTGTTATAAAAACTCGGAAGCCTACGCCTGCCTGCATCTGCTCGTGTCTCCCTGTGCCTGTGCATCCGGCCTCATGCATTTCAAACATCCTTCTGAGAAGGGGCCACAGGCAGGTGCCACCTGTTGCCACAGCGTCACGGCTGGAAGTGTCCCGTGCTCTGCTGGGGCGGGGCGGCCGCTCTCCCTGTCCTCCAGGAGCTCACGTGTGCCTGCCTGTGAGCGCCTCGACGACAGAGCCGGCGCCCGCCCCAGTGTCCGCGCCTGGACGGCAGAGTGGCCAGCTCGCCATGGAGATGTTGCTGCACTTTGTAGCAATTCCTGGGCTTCATCAAAGCAGCAGCTTTGGGACTCAGATCCTGAGATGTTGTGTTCTAACTGGTATCAGTGTAGAAGGGGAGGTCATGTGGTGATCCACTGGTGTCCTAGCGAGGAAGTAACCGGGTCTCATGCACACGCTAGCTTAATCGCTGTGCTTTGTCAGGGGAGGGAGGGCAGGATTTGAGAGCTTGTGAGTTTTGTGAAATAACGGTCAATCAGTCCCCTGTGTGATTCTGATCGGTAAGAAGACCCCATTGACACTGTTGGTCAAGGGACTGTCATTTCAGAGTCTGGATCCGAATGTGGTCCTGGCTGCTCTCTGAGGGTTGTCCTGGGAGGAGGCGGCAGAGGGCACGTGGGCACCCCGTGTTCCCTCATGACGGCTGTCGCCTGCAATCACCTCAAAATAAAAGGCTTAATTTTAAAAACTCTTGTTTCTCAGAAAAAGCAATTTGCTACTGTGAGTTATGCTGTGGAATTCTAGTAATTGGGGTAATAAATCTGATTAAGGTTTTTCTTTAAACTGGAGCAGAATCCCTACAGGGCTGTGAGACCTGGGACCAGGCTCCTGACCTTGGAAATCCTGGGCGACGTCTGCAGCAATGCAGGGGAAAGAAAAGCTCATGGTCGAGTGGGCGCTCGTAGTCCAGGGGGCACTTGTGAGCAGAGCCCTGCTTCCCCACAGGCCTGTGTCCATCGTCTTGGGATGGGGAGTCACTTATGGGCGGGGACGTGCTTCCATGCAGGCCTGAATCTGCCATCTTGGGACGAGGAGTCACTCATGGGCAGGGACATGCTTCCACGCAGGCCTGCGTCTGTCGTCATGGAATGAGGGACAGGGTTGGGGTGACACAGTCCCCACGTGCACGTGTCCAGGGTTCCAGTCCTTCCTCCTGAGCCGCAGTCACCACCATGGCTCACAGACGGTGCTGCAGGCTCCTGCTGGCTACAAGCAGACCGCAGTGGACTGAGGATTGGTTGCCCTGTCCAGGGGGCCTTGAATGCACCAAGACACGGCCCATCCAGTGTGGCCCAGGTGCCGTTCCTAGAGGGATGTCATCAGCTGTCACCTGGGTGTTGCCAAGGGACTTGTGCTTTCTGCCACGCCCTACAGGATCAAACGGTGTGACCCAGGCTGGGGGAGCTGCCCTGAATGCCTCTTAGGCTCCTGATCCCCAAGACTCACGTTTGTACCCCAAAACCGAGCCTCCCCCCATAGAAGGGCATGCATCCCAGTGTGTCTACCTCAGACTCCTGCTCTCCAAGACTCCCTGGCTTTGACAGGAGAGCAAGCCTCCCCCTTGGTCACCGGTTCGTGCGTGTGTGTGCGCGCGTGCACGTGTAGGTGGGGATTTCTACCTGGGATGTGGGAACATCTGAGCCCCATGAGGACTTTGGATCTTTATTTAAATTTGGGCAAGTTCTCCTGGGTCTTCTGTTTCCTGCTGGAGTTATTTTCTTTCTACCGCATTTTACCAAATAGAATGCACTGAACAAACAAGGGTATTCCTACTGCAGCACAGGAAAGGCGAGGCGCCATCCCACCAAGGCACGTGCGACTTTGAGTCCCAGACGCTGGACCTCAGAGTGCCTGGCCCTGTGTGCAGTGGGGTGGTGGGGGCGGAGAAGCCCCCTATCTCAAGCAGCTGCCCGAGGCGGTCCGTTCACATGTTGGAGTTTTGCCTGAGATCACACTGGAAAAGCTTCCCCTGCCTGGGAAACTCTGTAAGCGTTGAGTCCATGGCTCATTTTCTGAGGAGGTGGTGCAGGAGGGTGTGTGGCTGTCTCCCTGTCCTCCATCCCCCTGTGCGGAGCCCTCCCCGCCTCCCCTGCGATCCAGGGATGTTCCCCGAGGGCCCGACACAGCGGCACTGGAGCCCTGGCACTGTCGCCCACTGGCATCACGGGACAGCAGCGCCCGCCTCATGCACACAGCGCCCTGCACGTCTATTGGACGGGGTCCAGGCCGGGTGACCCCTTCACCCGCACAGCAGGGCACATCAGGGGATTCGGGCAGGGAGCTCTGAGAGACAATGGGTCTTTTCTCTGTCGCCTGCTCTCTCCTCACACACGGCCCCCACTTCCCAGGGAGCCTGAGCCTGGAGCCAGAGGCGGTGGCTTAATGCCCACAACCTGAGGTGCTCTAGGCCCGCGTGGTCCGGGCTCTTGGCAGACCCCACACCCTCAATGAAATGCTCAGCAGAGGACTGAGGTGTGTGGGTGGACGCTGCCATGTGCTGGCATGTGCTGGCGCGTCATGTGCTGATGTGACACAGGCGTGGGAGTGTTTTATCTGGTACCCTCATGTGACACTTCAGACACCAGATGGTCCTGCCAAACAGACGCTGGTCCAGGGTCACTGCGGGGCGTCGGGAGTATTTCCATCTGGTCAGGTGACATCGGTGTCACATGGGCATTGTTCGCAGAGGGGCCAGGCCTCTGGAGGAAGGAGAGTGGCAGTCAGCACTCGATGACCTTTGGCCTCGCTGTGGGTAAGGAGCTGCCCACCAAGGGAGCCCAGGCCACGTGTCAGACACACTCCTGCCTTGGTGTCTCCATGGGGGCTGGGCGTTAAGGGCCACAGAGATAGTAGCTGCAGTCTTCCCCACCCTCTGAGTCAGCCCTGGGTCCCCCCCTTACCCCCGGGTCAGCCCTGGGGCCCCCCACCCTCTCTGTCAGCCCTGGTTCTCCTCCGCCTTCTGGGTCAGCCCTGGGTCCTCCCTGATCTCCTGGGTCAGCTCTGGGTCTCCTCACTCCACCCTCCTTTCTTAGGTGAAGCCCCTGCTCCCTTAGACTTGGGTGGAAGCAGAAGGTCTGGATAGAAGTCCTTTTTCTAAACCCTGAATCTAAAGCAACGTGGATGCCTGAGGGCCCTGGCAGCTGAAGCATGAGCCTGGCCCCTGCAGGGTCTCCCAGTGGCCCTGGTCCTGAGACAGGGACTTGCACATTCATCCCTAGCCTCAGGTTGACAAAGACCTGCCCTCACGCCTGGGGGGACAGGGAGCTCACACCTCTTTCTGACCCCTCCTCTCTTTCCTCTCTCCCTAGCTCCCCTACAACTTAGCAGGGACCGAGGAGCCACCAAGGCCACTTCCTGCCATACCTGCCTGGTGTGAGGTCGAAGCTGGGAGGCTCATTCCCAGGGTGGAGAGACTGGGCAGGGGTTGCAGTCCTTTCAGACCGTTCTCAGAGCCCCCCCAGCAGTGCAGTGCAGCCCCCACACAGAATCTGCTGGACCCGGGCTGCCTGCTCCCCCAGCCCCGGGCTGTCCCCGCACAGCCTGCACGCCTGTGCTCAGCAAGGCTGGGCAGGGAGGAGGGAGGACCCGCAGGGAGGAAGGGGCTGTAGATGGAACTGGTGCCGGAATCCGAGAGCTGGGCTCAGGCCTGGATGGGGTGAGATTAACCAGAACGCTGCCATGGCCGTTGACTGGGGCGCCCTTCTTGGGGTTCATTTCTGTGTATGTAATATTCATGGTCGTCAGGAAAATTTCTAACCGTGGAGACTGGTGTCCAGTCCAGGGAACTGGTGCCAGAGCCGGTGCCAGGCCGGCTTTATGGAGCCCCTGTATGTTTCTTCCGAGTTTCCTGTTGGCTTAAATTCACTAAGCCACTCAGGTCTCCTGGGGATGATCATGGCGTTTATTTTTGCCAGTTCTTTTGGTTGGGGTGTGACTAGCAAGTGTTCCCCACCTTGGACATCTCCAGGAAGAGCCAGTACGTCGTGGCAAAACCCCCTGCTAGGGGGCACGGCTCACACAGGACCCACGTCAGGCAGAGGGGCTGGATGGGTGGGGTGTGCAGGAACGCGCTGTGGGGACTCTGC
Source organism: Saimiri boliviensis (assembly GCF_048565385.1). Lineage (NCBI taxonomy): Eukaryota > Metazoa > Chordata > Mammalia > Primates > Cebidae > Saimiri > Saimiri boliviensis. The sequence goes on along the minus strand of NC_133449.1, from coordinate 151,055,729 downwards.
TGCCTCAGTTGGGTCTGCAGGAATCTTCTCAAATCAAATTAGTGTCATTTCTTCTCTGTGTCTCTTGCCAGGAGTTGTAGGCTTAAAGGAAGAAGACAATTGTCATGCATTATTTCTTCCCCGGAAGCTGCTGGGCCGTTGATCTGCTTTGCCCCTCCCAACCTTCAGGGTTTGGCTTTGTGGTGTGTTCTCAGTTTGTTGAGTGCAGTGAACATTTTCATTGCCCTAGAAGCTGGTAAGGGTTTGATGTGTGATTGCATAGGTGCTGCATCCCTCAGCGTGGTCTGTGGAGTGTTCACATTGTAAAATACAGTGTCGATGAAGTGACGGGTCCCTTGGCCATGTCTCCATGCTGGCCCTTGGAGTCGCAGTTTATCTGTGTGGGTGTGTGTCCTGCGTGGGTGCCTGCATGGGCGTGTGTCCTGTGTTGGGTTGTGTCCTTTGGGGTGCCTGTTCTTTGTAGGTGCCTGTCCTGTGTGGGTGTATGTCCTTTGTGGGGGCATGTCCTGCATGGGGGCATGTCCTGTGTGGGGGCCTGTCCTGTGTGGGTGCCTGTCCCACATGGGTGACTGTCCTACACAGGGGCCTGTCCCACGTGGTGCATGTCCTGTGTGGGTGGGTATCCAGTGTGGGTGCCTGTTCTTTGTGGGGCATGTCCTGCGTGGGGGCTTGTTCTGTGTGGGTGCCTGTCCCGCATGGGTGCCTGTCCTACACAGGGGCCTGTCCCATGTGGGTGCATGTCCTGTGTGGGTGGGTGTCCAGTGTGGGTGCATGTTCTTTGTGGGGCATGTCCTGCATGGGGGCCTGTCCTGTGTGGGTGCCTATTCTACACAGGGACCTGTCCCACGTGGGTGCGTGTCCTGTGTGGGTGGGTGTCCAGTGTGGGTGCATGTTCTTTGTGGGGCGTGTCCTGTGTGGGTGCCTGTCCCACGTGGGTGCCTGTTCTACACAGGGGCCTGTCCCACGTGGGTGCGTGTCCTGTGTGGGTGGGTGTCCAGTGTGGGTGCATGTTCTTTGTGGGGCATGTCCTGTGTGGGGGCCTGTCCTGTGTGGGTGCCTGTCCCACGTGGGTGCCTGTTCTACACAGGGGCCTGTCCCACATGTGTGCGTGTCCTATGTGGGTGGGTGTCCAGTGTGGGTGCATGTTCTTTGTGGGGCGTGTCCTGCGTGGGGGCCTGCCCTGTGTGACGCTTTCCATGCACATTGCATTGTTTTATGCATTTTTAAGTGTAATCCTCAAGACAGCTAACCAAAAATGCAGAAGAGAGAATGTGTGACTACAATTTAAATTTTTCTTGACTTCATATGAGAGTCTGTGTTTCATCGGCTCTGAGATGCCAGAGACTGTTCTAGCATTGAGATGGGTAACTACACTTTCTACAGTTTTCTGCTTGCACTGGGATGGTCTAGAGATGCTGAGCTGTAGATGTCACACATCTGTGACTGGCCTATGCTTACTTCCACAGGGGCCTGTCCCATCTGTGTGTCAGAAAACTGTACTTTTAGGAGAGAGGTTCTTGCACTGACGGCGTCGGTTCAAAGCTACCCAGCACACCTCTCCCAGGAGAGCGGCCCCACCATGCAGGGCTGTGAGCTGGACACTGGGCCTAGAGGCCCTCCAGGTGGCCCAAGGTCCGCTCTTCCTAGACTCCTGGGGCCGGCAGGAGCCTGGAGTCACGTCTCCTCTGGCCACCACGCCAGGCTTTGCGTCCAAGGCCTGAGACTCAGGTCCCTAGAAGCGGCCCTCACAGGCTCATATTTGATGCTTACATTCTTTTAAAAAACTTTTGGTGTATACTTGGACAATTTACAAGCCCTTGGGGCAACTTTGGGAGGTATATGTGATACTGGTAAGTTTGTTAAAAGCATTTGCTAACCCGAGTTCTTCGGAGGGTCAGCACATGGGTGACAGTGGGAGAAAGTTGTCCTTGCTCTTCTGCTAGTGACAGCCATCCTGCTTTGCTCACCTGTGATCTCCGGGCCAGGTCCAGGCCAAACGGAGGAAGCAGCGGGTCCCAACAGTGCCACACCTGAGCCTGGTGGCCCCTCCTCCCTCCCACGCTGCCCCCCGCCCCAATCCTGCCTCCCTCCAGCTGGACATCCTCCCAGGGCCCACGTATGTCGTCCCAAGATAGCTAAGGCCACTCACCTCATGGTCACAGCCTAGGGGAATTGCCTGGTCCAGGCTACAAATGTCGAGGCTGCCAGGAGAGCAAGCACGGGGGGGTGGCCAACAGCACAGAGTGGAGCCAGGCATCCCCAAGGCCCGAGGCTGCCTGGGCACAGCTTCCTCACCACCTGCCTCTGCGACTTCTCTTGAGGCCCAGCAGAGAAAGCAGGAATTTGGATTTTTTAGCTGAGATCATCTCTTGGGTTCATTAGTTGCTTAGGGAAAGTTAAAGGCATGTGGCCAGCTGTAGGTACACCCTGGGACAGTGGGCGGGGCTCCTGAGCTTCCCACCTCCCAGGCCGCAGCTGCTCCCTTCGGGCCTGTGGCCCCTGGCGGGTCAGGAGTGCTGGTGGCCAGAAGCAAGAGTTGGTGTGAAGGAGGCTGTTTCCGCAGCGTCCAGGCCTGATACAAGAGGCAGCCCTGAGCCTGGCACTCTGGAAGCCTGCAAGAAACAGCTGGACCTGCAGGTCCGCCATGTGGCCCCCGGTGTGGGACAGCCTGGGTTCCCCCTCGCCATCCACCCCAGGCCAGTGCCCCTGTTACTGCCTCCCTCAGCCTTGGCCCTGCCCTCAGCACCCTGGCCTCCATCCCGGGACCCTGCTGCCGGGCCCTGTCCACCTGCTCAGGGCCTGTCCAGGCACCCCACCATGTGAGCTGACAGACCCCTAGCCACCACCACAGCCCCTCTGCAGCCCCAACAATGCCGTGGACTTTGGCCTGGGTGGTCAGCAGACGCCTGTGTGGCCCACAGGGTGGGGACAGAGGCGGGGCTGGCGCCAGAAGGGTTTTTGCCTTTTGGGCCAGGTGTTCTGCTGTGCCTCCCCTATTGGCAGCTGTGAGCCTAGGAGGTGGGTGCGGAGCCGGCTGGAGCGGGTCGGCCACTGGGTTCCCCTGTGGGCATCCACGTTGTCCTTGCCATAAAACTCCTCGCTCCTCAGACCCCTCGGGCCTGGCCTGGTGGATCTCAGAGCCTCCTGCCTGTGTGTCTAGGTGGCCCAGGCCTTCTCACCACAACTCTTAAGCCTCTCCATGCTGGACACCTGCCAAGGAGGGTGCCCCTCACCCCCCAGGCCCTGCTTCTTGCTGTCAGCCCCCAGCAGGCTCTAGGGGTGTGGCTATGTGTGTGTCTCCCTGAGTGTATGTGGGTGTATGTGAATTGGTGTGGGGACATGGGTGAGGGGTGGGAGCTGTTAGTGTGGGGCTGTGGTAGGGGTGTTGTGAGTCTGCATTTGTTTGTGTGTGTGTGTGTGTGTGTGTGTAGTGGGGCTGCGTAAACACCTGTGTGTAGGGGGGCCTTTGCCTCGACTTACTTTGCTCTTCCTGGGGTGGGCTGCACAGGTCGGCGCTGTACCCGGCCTCCCTTCCTGAAAGCCCGGGCTTCCGGTGGGCAGTGGCTGGTTCTGATTCCCACACCCTGCACCGTTTCCCTGGGCTCCTGGCTTTGCTCAGAGTCAACACTGATGTTCTCGCTTTTTCCAGGAAAGGTGAAGCATGTGAACAGTGGCTGGGGTCACCTCCTGGTCACCTCAAGGCCTAGCTGCCCCTGGCACTCTAACGCTTTGTGTCGTCCTCTTCTTTTGTTAATTAGGGGAGAGGTGGACAGGAAGGAGGCCTGGGCTTTCCTGGTAAGATGTGGCTGGAGAAACACGGTCACAGTGGGCCCTCTCCCTCCTGCTGGGGTCCAGGCCGTCCTCCCTTTCCCCAGCCTGCAGCCCAGGTGAAGCCAGGCAGCCAGCAACCTGCTAAAACCCAGCAGGCCCCAGGCACCGTCATCAGGATTTGGGTCATGGCCGGGGCCAGCACCTGGCTTGTGTGATAGCAGGCCTCAGCACACCTTCAGCCCTCCCTGGGGCCCAGCCCAGACCTTCCCAAGCCATGCGGGGTGGGGCAGGCCTCACAGAACCTCGAGAGGTGGGAGTCTGCAGTAGGTGCATGTGGGTGGGGAAGGGGCCTGTGGGCAGGTAACCCTGGCACCTGGCGCCTGCCCGCAGGACTGGCCATCCCCGTGTGACCCGTCCATCTCTCCGTAGCAGCACAGGCTCAGCGGGATGTTGTCAGCTGGGGCCAGGCTTGGTGCTTGCAGACAGAGCTTTTGGCCGCCGCCCTGGGAAGGGTGGGCTGAAGAAGCTCCAGGTAGCGCACCCATCTCTGGAGACCCCTGTCCATCCCCAAAGCCTGATGTTGTTCTCTGACTTTCAGGGAGGAGCTGTGCTCAGGGCTGTGCAGGATGCAGAGCCAGAGCTGTCACCAGAGGAACAGCGCGTCCTGGAAAGGAAACTGAAGAAGGAACGGAAGAAAAAGGAGCGGCAGCGTCTGCGGGAAGCGGGCGTCGTGGCTCAGCAGCCACCAGCCCGACGCTCGGGGGCCGAGCTGGCCCTGGACTACCTCTGCGGGTACGTGGCCCTGCCCCACGCACTTCTGTCCCTGGTGTGTGTCTTGACACCTGCAGACGCTGTGTGGAAGGTTTTAGTGAAGTGGGGCATTAGTGTTCATGCCAGGCCTGTGCAGCTGCCACTGCCCTTTCTGTCTGAATGGCTCAGAGCCTTCAGGAGCTTTCACAGGCAGCAGCTCTCTGCAGGGGTGGCCCGGAACTGCGCTCTTAGAAATGGCTCTGATGGTGAACCTCGTCCAGGTGTGGGTCACCACAGGGAGGATCCGTGGGCCTGGGTGCTGCTTGGACATGGAATGAGGAGGAGGGAACTCGGGGTGGCCCTCACCCCTCACTCACAGTAACAGGAGGTGGCAGTGCCACCAGAGAGGAGACAGGGACCAAGGGGTGCCGGGCGCAGGGCGCCATCTCCCTGGCTGCCTGCAGCATTGCTGGGTGGGTGGTGCAGGATTGCAGGGGTCAGAGGTTCGGGTGGGCTCTGCAGCCGTGCGGGCTGTGACCACCTCCCTGGCGCTCACCAGCACAGGCTGCTGTCCATTTCTGTCCCTGTCCCTCTCCCTGAGTGCTGATGGCACCTAGGAGAAGAGGTGTTACAGCATCCATGTGGCCGGTGTCCTCAGAGACAACTAGGCCCTGTTCATTGGGTCCCTGTGAGGGAGTCACCCTGAGGGGCAAGGTGTCCTGTGAGGGGACGCTGGCCCTGCATGGGAAGACAGGCTCCAACCATACCTCTGTGGGAGCCCCTCAGAGAGATGACCCCCCCCGTGCGGTTGTACAGCTCAAGCAGTGAGCAGCAGGGCCTGCATGGATGTGTACACATGTGTATGTGTGTGCATGTGTATGTATGTCATGTATGTGTGCATCCATTTGTGCACACGTGTTGATGTGTGCACACATGTGAACATGTGTGTGCATGTGTATGCTTGTGTGTGGACATGTCTTATATGCACACATGTGCATACGTGGACATGTGCATGTGTGTGGTGGGGTATGTGTAGACGTGGGTGCATGCGGGTACGTGTATGCAGATGTGCGTGTGTGTGTGTATGTGTTCTGTGTGCATCCCCAGGACGGCCCTCTACCCCAGGAGAGAAGCTCTTGGCCGCCCTGCACCAGGCAGAGAGCTGGGCTCAAGAAATAGAGAGGCTGAGCACTCCTCCTTGGGGCCAAAGCTGCCTTGGGGCCCCAGAACGCGAGCTCAGCCATGACGTTGAGTGGATCTGGCTGGAACCAGTTCGGTCATCGTGGGTCTCTGCACCAAATCAGTTCTCTGGGAGCCTCAGTTTCCCCCTCCCTGGGGAACATGGGGCTGAGGGCTGGGCACCCAGGGCTACCCCAAGAGCACTTTCCTGCTCCAAGAATGCGCTTGGCCCAGGGGACAGTGCTGGCTGCGGTGTGAGGCCGCTGCCCCCTCGCTCACTCCTGCTCTTCGGCAGGCAGGGCCACAAGCCACTGCAGGTCAGTCGCTGTAGACAGAAGGGGCTCCGGTAGCCATTGGTACATCACCTAGAGCCCAGGTATGGGGGGGGTTGGACAGAGGCGCAGGTGGGCACACGGACCCAAAAGATGCCAGTTGCAGGAGCAGACTGTGGGCTGCCCCATGGGATGTAGAGGGCAATTGGGCCCTGCAGCTGTGCCGCCTGCGCCCTCCCTGGCTCCCAGAGGCATAGCTGTTCTGGGCCTGCCCTGATGCCTGAGGCCAGCAGGGAGCAGGGGTGGGCAGGGTTTGTACTCCTTCCTCCCCGTGGCCTCCTTCTTTCCTAGGGCCTCCTTCCTCCCTACTCCCCACACCTGCCAGCACCTTTGGCTGCTCTCAGCGTGGACTCTTAGCACAAGGGGGCCTGTGAGGACGTGGGCAGGAGAGGGGAACCAGCCACTCTCCAGCATGGCTGCCGCTCCCTGGTCTTCACCCTGGAGGCACCCTGGTTCCCCTCCCATGACCACATGTCCTCTGAGGACCCTATGGGAATGTCATGGGTGCCTGGGTGCCCACCCTGCTCCTGTCCTGGGCCTCATCCTCCAGAACCTTCCCGTGGCCCCCTCGTGCTACTCGTGACCCCATAGTCACAAGCCCTGTGTGGAGGCACTGTGTCCTGCATGTGCGAGGAGCGGGTGGCCCTTACTCCTCAGAAACAAAGCAGCCTCTTCCCGCGGGAGCTTCCTCCAGGGCCTGGGATCCACACACCAGGGGGCTGCCGTGCCAGCCACAGACATGGGCACCCCGGCAAGCGCTCCTCCTCTTTCCTGGGGGTCTCCAAGGGCACCCACAAGCCCAGCCACATCTGGCTGCCAGATTAGAGCCCACATGGACATATGGGACCCACGGTATCCTTGGGAACTCAGGGTTTTTCAGAAGGAGCCAGGGGAGTCCTGCAGGGGAATGTCCTTAGTCTGGGGACCATCGGCCATGCCACGGCCAGCCCATCCCAGAACCCCCACTCAGGGGCAGCAGTGAAGGGAAGTAACCCCAAGTCATCCTCCCACCTAGGCAGAGAGAAAAAGGATCCTGTCAGGCATCCAGTGAACTGTCTGCAGCTGTGTAGGGATCAGTCCGCAGGGTTGGGGGCAGAGGTGTCCATCACTCAGGAGGCCTCACCGGGCACCCCGGGAGCCACAGGTGACACTGAGCACCGCACCATCCCCTCGCTTTGTCCGCTCCCCAGTGATGAGGCTGAACGGGACGGCTCATCTTCGGTGGTGAGGATGGAGACGAACTCAGCTTGAAGCCAGCCTGGTGGGGGCTGAGCAAGACAGAGGTTCCCTCAGTTCAGGGCCGTGGGCAGCAGTGTAGTGGCCTTGGGACCCACAGGAGAGCCATGTGCAGGGCAGAGGTGACTGACCCACCGTGTGTGGTCTCTGGAAACACCCGTGAAGTGGGATTGCCACTCCAGATTACCAAAGAGGAAACAGGAACACAGCAGCTCAAGGTGGCAAAGCTGAGATGCCAGCTGCTCCCTGCAGCGGGCAGATGCCTTGGCTAATATGGCCAAGTGCACCTCACAGGGGCCAGTGCTGGCCGGATCGGGCTTCGGGGCAGGGACCACATGAGACGGTCTGAAAAGAAAGGAATGAAGACCAAACCTTCCTGGAGGCTCCTCTCATCACGCAGGAGCTGTGTGTCTGTGCACATGGGACTGGCATGTCACATGGCAGGTGCACAGCCAGGCTCCCCATCCATGGGACTCCCCTCACCCACAGGACTCCACTCACCCACAGGACTCCCCCACCCACAGGACTCCACTCACCCACAGGACTCCCCACCCACAGGACTCCCCTCACCCACAGGACTCCACTCACCCACAGGACTCCCCACCCACAGGACTCCCCCACCCACAGGACTCTACTCACCCACAGGACTCCCCCACCCACAGGACTCCACTCACCCACAGGACTCCCCCACCCACAGGACTCCCCCACCCACAGGACTCCCCCACCCACAGGACTCCCCTCACCCACAGGACTCCCCCACCCACAGGACTCCCCTCACCCACAGGACTCCCCCACCCACAGGACTCCCCTCACCCACAGGACTCCCCCACCCACAGGACTCCCCCACCCACAGGACTCCCATCACCCACAGGACTCCCCCACCCACAGGACTCCCCTCACCCACAGGACTCCCCTCACCCACAGGACTCCCCACCCACAGGACTCCCCTCACCCACAGGACTCCCCCACCCACAGGACTCCCCCACCCACAGGACTCCCCTCACCCACAGGACTCCCCCACCCACAGGACTCACTCCCCTCACCCACAGGACTCACTCCACTCACAGGACTCCCCTCACCCACAGGACTCACTCCACTCACCCACAGGACAGTAGGGACAGGTGGGCTGGGTGGCACTCACTACAGGTGCAGCCTCCCCGCACTGCTGAGCCTGCGTCTTGAGACCTGGGCCTGCATGTGGATGGAGGTATCTGTGCATGGCCACTGTGCCTGGCCCTGGAAACACGTGTCTCAGAGGAGGTCTCTGGAGTAAAACCTGCCTGAACTGTCTCATCCACCATGCCGGCCTCGTTCGGTCCCCCCTGCCTAATGTCCGCAGGCCCAGTGCAGGAGCGAGATGTTGGGGGGGTGGGCGGTTGTGGCCCCAGGGAGCAGCCCCTTTGGCACCCAGGAGCTGGTCATCCCAGGCCCACTGCCCCCTTGTGAGGGCCTGGGACACGCAGGAACCTGGCTCTGAAAGGGGTATTATTCATTACAGTCTACGTATTTTGAGTAATCAATTAAGTCGCTCCCTTTCCTCCCAGAGAAACTGACTTCATCCTTCCTCCCCTGTAAAATCAGTGTAGCCTGTGGGGTGGGGGAGCCTACAGGACACTTGGGGGCAGCCATGAGCCCCGTGGTGGCCGGACTGAGAGTGGCGTCAACGTGTTTCCTGGACAGGCAGCAGCAGGTTTTGCTTGGTGGGTTGCGGCTCCTCGCCTCAGGCAGGGGAGGGGCCAAAAACCTCCTCCACACGTGGACTTGGTGTTCAGCATCTGGTGGGGCTCCCTCTCCTGAGATGAGACAACCCAGGTCTGTCGGGGCACACAGGTGCCCGGGGGCATTTTGCTCAGCCCCTGAGATGTTTTTGTTTTGTTTTGTATTGTTTTGTTTTTGAGATAGAGTTTCGCTCTTGTTACCCAGGCTGGAGTGCAATGGTGCAATCTCGGCTCACCGCAACCTCCGCCTCCTGGGTTCAAGCAATTCTCCTGCCTCAGCCTCCCAAGTAGTTGGGACAACAGGCATGCGCCACCATGCCCAGCTAATTTTTGTGTTTTTAGTAGAGACGGGGTTTCATCATGTTGACCAGGATGGTCTCGATCTCTTGACCTCGTGATCCACCTGCCTCGGCCTCCCAAAGTGCTGGGATTATAGGCTTGAGCCACCGCGCCCGGCCGCACCTGAGGTGTTTGTCTTCCTTTCTCCAGATGGGCCCAAAAGCATGAGAACTGGAGGTTTCAGAAGACGAGGCAGACATGGCTCCTGCTCCACATGTATGACAGTGACAAGGTCTGTGTTCAGCGGAGAGGGCACGTCTCCTGGGGATTGAGGCCTGTACACACTGGGGCCCTGACAGTAGAAGCCACTGTATGAAAGGTCTACCCCTCAGGGCCCACTGCAGGGCGGGTCTCCCAGTGCCCTTGTTCTAAGAGATGAGCAGCTTTGCCTGCTCCAGGAGTGCCACCGCCGGCCTTCAGGGCAGAAACCAACACAGAGTAACTCACGGAGGCCACCTACCGGTGTGCGCCGGCGCCCGCCTGCCCGCATACCCACCTGCCTGTGTGCATGTGAGGTGTGCCTACACAGGTATGTGTGGGCAGCTCTCCTTTGCAGGGGCAGGATGTGAGATGGGGTTTCACAAAATGAACCAAGACAGAATTCAGAACTAAACCCGGCTGCTGGGAGGTGGGCTGGAGGAGCCCCCAGTTCTACTGAGATGTGTCCTATGGGCAGCGCCGGCTCTCCTGGCATCCATGTTACTAGATGCCAGGCTTTTCGTGCTGTGTGTGTACGCTCTGGGGGCAGGGGACAGTTTTCTCCTGCCTATGCCTGTGTTTGCAGACTCTCAAGGTAGGGGCGGGCCCACCATCCCCACTCGTAGCCCTGGAACATTCCAGGCATAGCCTGCAGCCACTTGCTTTCATTATTTTGTCATTGTTGGTTTTTTGTGGGGTTTTTTTTAGCAGGGTCCCACCCAGGCTAGAGTGCAGTGGCGCAATCACAGTTCACTGCAGCTTCGACCTCCTGGGCGCAAGCCATTCTCTCTCCTCAAAGTCAGAGGACATACACGTCCCAATTGTGAGCCCTATTGCAAAGCTCCAGTAATCACGCCACCAGGGCGGGCACAAGGCTGGAAGCAGAAGTGACTGGAACAGCCTGGGGAGCCCGGAAGCCCACATGCCTGCGCAGCTGATTCCAGCATGCAGGCCAAGCCCGTTCCGTGTGCAGGAAACCCCTTCCCAGCAGAGCCTGGGACAACGGGGTTTCCACGTTTCCGTTTTTTTAATAAAAGTTTAGGTGGTTTTATTTGTATATTACTATTACCAAAAGCAAACTTAATACAAAATTTTTATACAGAAAAATAACCTTTGGCTAGGCAAAGCCATTTTTGTGTGTATACACATACACACACCCGGAGTATCTTACACCATCATAGCTGTAGGTATTTACAAACACAAATGTGCATTTTACTTATGCATTTTTATTACACTTTTATTATAACCACACGTTTACAAATACACTAATACTTAATGTACATGACCTCTGCTTCATACCACATACAAAACTTAAAACGGATCAAAGGCTTAAATTTAAGAGCTAAAACTAAAACTCTCAGATGGAATTAGAACTCTGCTAACTCAGTAACGAGAGCGCCCCTGCAGCAGGGACCTGAGGCGCCTGTCTGCAGATTCGCAGATGGTCGGCAAGCCCACGCAGAGGTGCCCCCGCCACCAGCAGACCAGGGTCAAGCTGCCCCCAGATGCCACCCGGCCACTGCCACGCAGAGCAGAAAGGTGGGCACTGTAAGTGCCGGAGCGGGCAAGGCCTGTTTGTCCCGAGTGCGCTTTTTCCCTCGGCCTCCCCTCATTTGATGTGTGTCGTCTTTTCTCATTTTTCTGAGGATTTTTGCGATGTTTTTGAAATGTTCTTCTCCCCATGTGGCTTCTGTTTTGGTCAGGTTCACCTAGTGTTCTGTCTGCCTCTAACAGGCGTTTCTTCTTCCAGTGTCTGGGGCGGGGCAGGGTCTGCGGCCAGACCGCCTGCACCCTCAGGCTGCAGTGGGAGGTCTCGTGGGGCTGGAGGGCCCCCTGGGAGCCAGAGGAAGCATGAGGCGCCTACGTCCTTTGCCTAGGCTGCGGCGTCTTGTCTCCCGCTGCCCATGGGCCCCGCCCTGCCACTGACCAACTCCATCCCTTCCTCTTCCAGGTTCCCGATGAGCACTTCTCCACCCTGCTAGCCTACCTGGAGGGGTTGCGGGGCCAGGCCCGCGAGCTGACGGTGCAGAAGGCAGAAGCCCTGATGCGGGAGCTGGACGAGGAGGGTGTGGGTGACCCCGACCCCCTCCTGCCAGGGAGGGCCCAGCGCATCCGCCAGGTGCTGCAAATGCTGTCCTAGTGGGTTCAGCGCCAGGCGGGGCCACAGCCCAGCGCAGGGCAGCCTCGGGCCACACAGGGTGCCACTGCCCACCTCCTCCAGGATGGGGGCTGAGATCACCAGCAGGGCAGTGGCCGGACAAGGGCGTCCAGGTTCTAGGCTGGGTCCCTCCCCAGCACCACAGCCTTGCAAGGACCCCCGCTTCCTCCACACCCTTCTTGGCCAGGGACAGTTGTGACAGTGAGGACGGGTTCAGTGCCTTTGTCCCAGAGCATGGACGCTCTGGAATCACCCAGAGACACCTGACCTTGGAGAGGCCCTCAAGCCCTGGGAACCTTCTTTGGAGGGAAATGTCTACTTTTCTCCCAGGGATGTTTCAGAGATTGGGCCATGCGGCTCCTCCCGCTGGCTGCAAACGTGCGCCTTCCGCCTGCTCCCCCGTCCCCCTGCGTGGACCACTTTCCTGGTCCCCCCCTGTGTCCATCGACGGGCCTGGCTGTGGCCTGTCCATTCTCCTTCGACCCCACAAAGCCTTGCTGCCAGTCCTGGGGAGGGGGGGGCCACTGCTGGGCTTGCGGAGTCGGGTCGTGTGCTTATGCAGAAATGGTCTCTGGCTGCACTTGAAATAAAACCCAACGCACCAGGGGCTGTGGCTCCTGCTTTGTGCGGCGCCTCCCCTGCCTGTGGACTGTGGGATTCGTGTCCCCCACCTCAGGATGGCATTCGGGGCGCTCAGTGTGGCATTCCTGGCAGTGGGCACTGCTTGACCGCTTGCATCAGGCTGGCCTTTTCCCAGCGCTGGCAGTGACTGACCCTGCCAGGAAACTCACTTATGCCACACAGAATCAGGAGACACACTTCCCATTCCCAGCAGCATGTGGTTCCCACCCCCAGGTGATGTGAGGTGCAGCGGGGCATCCAGAGGGCTGTGGTGACCACAGAGCACTGGGCAGCTGCTGGGGAGGGCCAGGTGGCCATGGCGAGGAGGTCTGTGCCCCACCAGGAGGCTGAGTCTGTTGTGTTCCAGAATGGGCCTCAGGGAGGTCTGGGGCCAAGGGCTCCAGCCTGGGCCTCCACAGAGTGACACCCAGGTGCCGCTGCCAAGGGGCGCCTCCTGCCTGGCCCAGGTGGGGGGTTTGTGCTGCCATCTCAGCGCTCCTTCGACTGATGGTGAAGCAGAAAAGCAGCCTTGGGATACTGGCCCGGGCTCTGGGTGCTCCCTTGGGTGCCCTGACCCCTGACAGAGCTGCTGAGACTGAGGCCACCTGCCTTGGCTCCCACCGACCCACAGAGTTGCATGCAGGCCAGGAGGCGGGAGCTTGGCCTCAGCCCCCCAAGAGCAGGGAGGCACAGGCTCCTGGCCGTCATCCTGGGGAGGGCCTGGGGCTTTCTGAGGCCCTTGCTGGCCTGGCTGGGCCTCAGCCGTGACCCTCAGGGCCTGCACCTCAGAGGTGACTGTGGCCTCACAGTGACCCTTAGACATCTACTGTGACTTCCCCTTTGGCTCCCTTAAGACGCCCAGGTCCAGGCTAAGATGTGGCCCAAGCCCAGGAGCTAGGTCCACACATCCGGGGGACCCTGGGAAGGTTGGGCTGACCACTCAGGCCATCTCCATGTGGCTATCCAGGCTGGAGGAGACCCTAAGGATCGTGTGCCCCAGGTATCATCTGCACCCACCAAGTTGTGGGAAGGCGGTGAGGCCATCTGCTCCTCCTTGGCTAGCATCCTGCCCATCCCACCCACTGTGGTGGCCAAGATTCTGACCTCCCACGGCACAGGCCCCACTGTGTGCGCCGGCGGCAGGTGAGGATCCCAGGCGTCCTGGTGCCAGTCAGGTGACCTCACAAACAGGAAGGTACGCTGCACAGCATGAACCTTCAGATCTGTGAGGCAGTGCCTGCGGTCAGGTCCTGGCAGCACAGCCTTGCAGAGAACCCCTCAGAAGGTTCCATGGTCACCCCTGCAGTCAGCGTGCTTATTGACCCCAACCCTGAGAGGCGTCTTAAACACCAACACAGAGCAGAGGGAGACCCACAAAGTGCAGAGAAGGAGCAGCAGCCTCCAAAAGGTAGAGTCAATGGATCCTAAACCATGGCTCTGAGCTTCCCAGCAGCCAATTCAAAAAGGGAAATGTGGGGACTGCTGAGTCCTCACCAAAAGTTAACGGGAAAAGGTCTTGAAGACCTGGGCCTCCCTTTCGTCAACACACATGCTCCCCTGATACCAGCTGGGGAGTGCTCTCCTGTCAAGGGTTCCCACCTCTGTGGATCATTAAGTGCCATGCTTCTCAGGACTCCCTGGAGAAAGGTGCTGAAGGGTGGCACAGAGATGTCGCCTGGGACACAGCTCAGAGAAACACGCAGGGCCTTGAGGTCCCCCTACCCCGTGCAGGTCAGCGAGGGCAGCCACCCATGCAACGCTGGGGCCCAACCAAGTGGGGCCACCTGTGCTGGGGCTCCGAGTGCCTGTCTCGGCTGGACTTCCAAGTCACGACGCCTCCTGCTGAGGAAGCCCCACCACCACCTGGAGACGACACTCATGTCCGTCCCTGGGCAAGCACTCCTCACGGGGGAGAGGACAACGGCTGACCCACAGCAAGCTGGGTGGCTCGGGACTCATGCCAAGTGAGGGACCACACCCCAGTGCAGGCATGCGTGCTGTTCCCTTTGCATGCGTCCGAGGCCATAAGCAATCAGCTGTGACAGAAAGCATGTGCAGGCTGAGCTCAGGGAGGAATGTCCCCTCCAGTAGGTACACAGGTGTGTGCAGGTGTCAGAGCCACCAACTACACACTGATACCTGCTGCCAGGCGCTGTGGCTCACGCCTGTAATCCCAGCACGTTGGGAGGCAGAGGCGGGAGGATGACTTGAGCTCAGGAGTTCGAGGCCAGCCTGGGCAACATGGCAAAACTACCCCCCTACAAAAAATAAATTATCCAGGCGTTGTGGCATGTGCTTGTAGTCGCAGCTACTCAAGAGGCCAAGGTGGGAGGATGGCTTGAGACTGGGAGGTCGAGGCTGCAGTGAGTGAACAGTGGTTTAAAAAAAATTTTTTTTTCTTTCTTTCTTTCTTTTTTTTTTTTTTTTTTTTGAGACAGAGTGTTGCTCTTGTTACCCAGGCTGGAGTGCAATGGCGCGATCTCGGCTCACCGCAACCTCCGCCTCCTGGGTTCAGGCAATTCTCCTGCCTCAGCCTCCTGAGTAGCTGGGACTACAGGCACGCGCCACCATGCCCAGCTAATTTTTTGTATTTTTAGTAGAGACGGGGTTTCACCACGTTGACCAGGATGGTCTCGATCTCTCGACCTCGTGATCCACCCGCCTCGGCCTCCCAAAGTGCTGGGATTACAGGCTTGAGCCACCGCGCCCGGCAAAAAAATTTTTTTAATCAAAAAGAGCAGTGTTTGGAAGTCAGAATCACATTGCCTGTGGGGGTGAGCAGAGATCTATGGAGACGGGGGCTTTCCCAAGCAAAGGGGCCTCCCTGACATTGGGGGTGTGGATAATACTCGTCAGAGCAGGTTGGAGACCCCTCACAACACTGTGAGACTTCTGCAAACTGGGCCCTGGCACAGCCTACCCTGCCCTCGGAGGAAGCCTCTGGGCAGTTTCTTGCAGGATTGATGTCTGAGAAACAGCTCACACTGGGTGCTGTCTGCTGACCTCCGCCAAGAAAGGCAGGTTCAGGCGCTGAACCACCTCTCAGAGCACTTTCCTCCCTCCCAGCCCCCAAGACAGTGGCATCTTTCCAAAGACAGGTCCTGCGTCGTCACTCGGGCTGGAGTGCAGTGGCATGAGCTCAGCTCACTGCAACCTCCGCCTCCCAGGCTCAAGCGATTCCCCTGCCTCAGCCTCCTGAATAGCTGGGACCACAGTTGCTACCACTTCACCTGGCTAATTTTTGTATATTTTGTAGAAACGGCCTCGCTACATTGCCCAGGCAGGTCTCAAACTCCTAGGCTGAAGCGATCCTCCCGCCTCGACCTCCCATGGTGCTGGGATTCCACCGTGAGCCACTGGGCCTGGCAGCATCTGTTTCTGGATGACTCAGTAGCCAGCATTCACAACCCAGAGCCACAAGCTGACCTTCCAGCAGGATCCAGCGCTGTCTGCTCCCTACTCCCCTCCCTCAAGCACTAGCCGCCCCCGCTGGGCTCTCTCCCTGCCCGTCCCTGCCTGTCCCCCAGTGGCACCACCTGCCATCCGTCCTGCTCCAGTCACAGTCACGCCCTGGCCTGGTGCGTACGCCAAGCGCCCTCCAGTGGCTGCCAGGGAACGGGCGCTCTCTCCACTACGCCCTCCAGCTGCTCCCCCTGCCCTGCCTGTGTCAGGCCACTCCCACCTACTGGAACCTGGGAACTGCTCGCACCGCTGCTGGGTGCATGGGTTTCACAGGTGAGAAAGTCCAGCGCAGCCTCAGACCTTGAAGAGTCATCAAAGTTAGGACCTTCAGGTCCTCCAAGCCTCAGCTTGTCACCCCCATGGCCCAGCAGTCAACAGCCAGGGGCCACCCACCCACTTGTTACCCAGCAGAAACTACCAATACTCTCCCTGACTTCAGACACCCTAGGACTTCGCTTAGATTTCACAGGGGCCTGGATCCAGGCAGGAGGGGTGGGAATTTGGCCAGTGATGGGCCTGCCTCAGGGCATTCGTGAGAGCCGCCCGGAGAGTGCTGGGCGCAGGACTGAGCTCTCCAAGCCCACCTGACCTCTGAAGCCCGGCGAGCCCACCCAGCACTCCCACCATCCAAGGTGGGAAGAAGACCCCTGCTCGGAGGGACTCAGGCAATCACTGGGACAGCCCAGGTCCCGGAGTGAGATGGGCTTCCAGCCTCTGGGTTTCTGGGCAATGTTTCCTGATAGGGGCTGCCCACTCCATGGGAGAAGCTTCAGGACATCTGGCCACGGCTGAACCAAGACCCTGCCACACTGGACACGGCCTCAGCCCTTGCATGTGTATGCCCTGCGGGTGTGGGTGGGCAGTGGTGTGGCAGCTCCCTTGGGTTGTATTTAATTATATCTCCATGGGTAGAGCTTCGTCTCCTCCCATGCTCAGCCCGCCCAGCACCCTGCTGCGGCCTCACCCTCCGAGCTGGCTGTGGGAGGTTTGCAGGTGGCTCAGGGACTGTATGGTTTTGTTTTGCCTTGACTTAGGAGGGTAATTGGAGGCACATGCCACATGGCTGAGGGCCAGCCTCAGACCCAGAAGCAGATGTGGGGCCGAGAGCAGCCCGCCCACCTCAGGAGAGTCTTCCCCTGGAGACCCAGAGGCGGGGGTTGCAGAGGCTGGGGTCAGCGTTTCCCCTGCTGCTGAGGACAGGCATCAAGGGAGCGGCTCGGCCATGTCATGAGTTGTGGGGTCCATACTGTCCGCCCCTCCCACAATATGTGGGCACCATGGGGTGGATGTCCACAGAGGCGTCTCCCAAAATCCACGCATGAGGAAGCTGGGCCCTCTGGCTACCCACCACCTGAGTTCTCTGGGACCCTTGAAAAGGACCCCCAGGGCAGGTTCGTGGATAAAGGAGGACAAACTCACCTCTCCCAGAGCCCTCACACCCACAGACCCAGCAGGGACGAGGCTCTGGAGGTGACCTGGTGACAGCACAGCGCGGCGAATGTCCCTGTGCCCCTGAACTATGCGCTTAAACATGGCCGATGGTGAATTTTCTCTATGTGTATTTTATTAGTTTTTAAAAATACCAGCCAAAAAGAAATACTTGCAAATGAGGCATAGACAGTGGCCTGCCCCAGCGTTCTCCAGCAAGCCCCCAGGATGTGCCTGTGGCCCCAGCCTGTGTGCAGCTGTGAGAAACGGGAGCACCCAGGTCTGGCTGGTCGAGAAAAGGTGGTACCTCCCGGGTTCGGGCCTCACTCAGCCTCCCCTTCCCTCCCACCCACCCCATACCCCTGCCCACGCCCCTGGGCAGGAGTTGAATGAGATCTGACACCTGCTTACTCTGTTTTCACTAAGTTAGGCCTTTTTACCCTTGAGGACGAGGCATTTGAACTTGGGGGACCCTGGCTGTACCCCATGGAAGGAGCCCTGTGATCCTACTGGGTTGTTTCTACCTGGGTGAGATGGAGTAAGAGGTCATGTGAGTCAGGGGAGCGGGTCGGGTTGGGTTGAAGTTACGTTTATTGTCTTAATGCTTTGCGTGAAGCTCAGCCGTCACTCGTCACCCTGCACCTGTGTCCCTCATGTCAGCTGGGCCTCCATAAAGTGGGGTGGGAAGGAGTCAGTGTTCCCTCCCCATGTGGGCCTTGGGCTCCCCTGGGCCCCCACCCTCAAGGATGCAAGGTGGGGGGCACGAGCATCCCCTGCGGAAGTCGGGGGAGGGCTGAGCCTGACTCCTCCACCATTGGCCCTGACTCCTCCACCATTGACTCCTCCATTGGCCCCGGCAACAGCTGGGTCGGCCTTCCACAGCCCCTGCCCTGGAATGGTTCTGCAACCTCCTGAGGCTCCGGAGGGGCTCATCAGGATGGGGTCACAATGAACAGGGACCCACCGGAAGAGTGAAGCCAGCACACGGTCCCTGCTCTTCCCCAGAAAAACAGGAGCAGACAGAAGCAGCTGAGGCCCCACTCCCTCCGTCCCCTTCTTGTGTTTCTCCCATGGCTTAGGGACCCTGTGGCCCCACCCAGGAGCACGAGTCCTGCCTCTGTTCGTGTCCCGGCCACCTCCCCCGACCTGGCCTCGGGGCGCCACTCCACATGGTGCAGGTGGGAACCCGCTCAGCTCATCCTCTTTTCTTCGTGAGGGGCCGCCTGCAGCTTGCGTGTGCCGGGCACAGCGCTGGGATCCAGGCCGGAGTTGTCTCAGATGCCGGGCGTCTCATCACACTGCTGATCAGTGGTGTGACCACCAGCACACGTGACACTGTGCAGGTCGGCGTTCTCATTTGTGCCTCTCCAGTGCCGCTCGTCTTCATTGGGCTGAGGCGTCCCCTCCTTCAGGAAGCTCCACGCTCCCCCTGCCAGCCCCTCCGT
The DNA here is from genome assembly GCF_048565385.1 of Saimiri boliviensis. Taxonomy (NCBI): domain Eukaryota; kingdom Metazoa; phylum Chordata; class Mammalia; order Primates; family Cebidae; genus Saimiri; species Saimiri boliviensis. Next base: position 151,037,092 of record NC_133449.1, on the reverse strand, counting down.
CCTGATGGCGAGCTTTGCAACAGGAACCTTGATGCCCGCGTGGCCGGGCCCAGGGCTCCCCACAGGCCGGGCATCCAGAGGCCGGCCCAGAGCCGCCTGCCAGCCAGACGGTGACCACACCCCTCCCCTGGGCACAGCCTGCTGGGGCATCCCGGGGCCCACAGCCTGAACAGAGGCCTGTTCACTGGGCTTCCAGACATAAGACAGGGCCTCATTCAGTCTGAATTTCGGATACATGAGATCCCACAGAGGCTGGGGTTGGCGAAGCCCCCGAGCAGGGGTGGATCTTGCCTTCGGGGTGGGGGCCGTCCCACGACCGGCCCGGCTGCCACTAAAGGGACTCTGTGGCTTCCCCAGGGCCAGGGTGTGGAGGTGCCAGGTGGGTCCCCTGAGCTTGGGTGCTGAAGGACCTGCCTGGGACATTTCTGTCCGCCATGTCCCTCCTGTGGCCCCTGCCTGGGAGCCTCCTGAGGTCAGGGGCTGCCCCTGCGGCCCTCCCTCCACAGTGACCTCCATCCTTCCTGGGATGCTGCTGGTCCCAGCCAGACCCTTGATGGACCGTGCTCCGTCGGCGATGCCTCAGCACCCTACGCCTTCCCAGCAAAGCCTTCTGGTTCCAGGGTCACCATCACTCACTTCATGGAGGGGAAAACTGAGCCCAGGGTGGATAGGTCTGCTCAGGTCCCCAGGAAATGAGCAAACCCAGGAGCCTCCAGCTCCCAGTGCCCATCTCTGAAGGAGAATGTGGGCTTCACCTCCCTGCTCCCATCACGCTCCTGGAGGACCAAGGGTGGCCCCAGTGACTTGGCTCAGATCCCGGCACTGCAGGCCGACTCCCTCCAGGTGCAGGCGCCCAAGAGCAGGACCAGAGTGGGGTCTGCAGGAGCCCCAGGACCTGGTGGGTGCAGGGCTCACATGCTGAGGACACACATCTGTGCCTGTTTCCAGGCTGATGAGGCCACCGCTGTCTCCCTGCAGCCCCAGCTGCAGGTGCTGGGGAGGAGCTGAGGAGCCCTGGGGGGAGCTGGGTAGGTGAGGGCACAGCTTCGGGGGTAGGAGAGCAGGCAGAGCCCCAGAGGCGCTCCTGGGGGCTGGCAGGGACTGAGCCACAGTAGACCAGAGGGGTGGGGGTTCCACAAGGTTGGGTAGAGGGAGGCCTGGGTGCAGCTGGAGGCTGCTGCTGCCCCTGTGGGGGTGGGGCTGGGAGTCTTCAGGGCACCCCCAGAGCAGTCTTAGCTGGGGGCTGGGAGGGGAGTGGGTGGGAGAACCTGGGGGCTGGGGGAACCCTTAGGGCCTGGACACCACACACAGGGCCTGGGCCTGCGGCCGCATGGTAAAAGCCCGGGCAGGCGTGGTGTCCAGGGAGGCCGGGCTGACTCCCGGCGGTGGCAGCAGGCGGTACCTCTGCAGGAGGCCAGCAAACAGCAGGAAGAGCTCGGTCCTGGCCAGGCGCTCCCCGACACAGACACGGCGGCCTGCAGAGGAAGTCAAGGCACAGAGTGGGCTAGCACCAGGCCTGCTCCTGGAGGGGAGGGGTGGGGACCTCCCCAGGGGAGTGGAGGAGCAGCCACTGGCTGCCTTCAAAACCTGAAAGCAGGAGGTGGGTGCCAGAGTCAGCGGGCGGAGCTGAGGACGTCCCACCCCTGGAGCCCGGGAGGTCCCGCCCTACCCCAGCCGTGAGGGCTGCAGACCTGCAGAGAACGGCAGGAAGGCCTCCTGCTTCACAAAGTGCCCGTCCGCATCCAGGAAGTGGCCCGGGTTAAACTGGTCCGGGGTCTGCCACTGTGTCTCATCCAGGAGCACTGAGGTCAGCAGGGGAATCACGGGTGTGCCCTGCGGGGGCAGCCGGGCAGAGTGGGAAAGAGGGGCCCCACGGAAAATGGGATGTGACCCAGATTGGGAAGTTTCATTCCAGGCTGCCACACCCACCACACCTGGTGTTAGCCCACCTCGCAGGTGGGGGACCCAAACCCAGGGAAGCCAAGTGACCCCAGGGCACACAGCCAGGGGCCCTGAGGATAGAGAGGATCCCCCCAGGACACACACACAGAGGGTACACGGAGGGGACCCCGCCCCAGGACATGCAGGGAGGTGCCAAGTCTGCTGGTCAGAGCCCCGAATCCCGGGCTGTGGGGTGAGGGCTTCCTCCCTCCTGCTCCTGGCTGGACACCCTTTCCTGCCTCCGGTCAGGGAGCCCTGGGCCATCAGGCACCCACTGGAGGCTCTGCCATCCCAGTGCGCCTGAACCCCTGCCGAGGCCTACCCCAAAGGAGGTGGAAGGGAGAGGGAGGCCTGGCCCCACCTTGGGAAGCAGGAAGCCACCCAGCTTCGTGTCAGCAGCAGTGCAGCGGGGCACGTGCGGGAGGAGCGTGATGAAGCGCTGGACCTCGTGGAGCACGGCGCTGGTGTAGGGCAGCTCCTGCTGGTCCTCCGGCCGGGGAGGCCGCCCAGGGCCCAGCACACGGTCCAGCTCCTCCTGCACCCGGCCTGGGGCAAGGGGTGGGCCGGATCAGTGGGAGCGCCATCCCTCAGCCCTGGGGGGTCCCCGGGGGCAGAAGGAGCTGTCCTGCCAGGCACCAGGGTCTCACCCTGCACATCCAGGTGCCGGCCCATCAGAAGTGCAGCCCACTGCAGCGTGGCGGAGGTCGTCTCCGTCCCAGCCATGACCATGTCCAGGATGCAGGCCACCGCATTGGGCTCAGCAAACAGGCCCTCGGGGTCATCCCCCTGCAGAGGCGTGGGGCAGGACTCAGGGGGAGGATCTGGGGTCTGTCACTCACCCCACAGACCCAGCCCAGCCCTGGGCTCAAGAAAGGGGCAGAGGGCAGGCCTGGCTGGAAGGACTGGGAGCTGGTGCCTGCTATGATCTGGGCTCAACCTTCCCCAAGGCAGGCACCATGGATATTTCACAGATGAGGAGACTGAGGCTCTGAGGGGCCCCCATCCAGTAGGTGGGGGAGCTTGGTGCAGGAGCAGGATGGACCCCTCCCCAGCCCTTCTTCCCTGGGTGGGCCCACAGGACTCCCACAAGACTTTGGGGAGGAAATCACCCCCCTGCGCACCTGTCCCTGCTGGATCAGGGCATCCACATAGCTGCGCACAGGGTCCCCCCGGCGCACATGGGGCCGCCGTGCCTCCAGGAGGGTCCTCAGAATGGCTTGGACCTCCTCTATCTTGCGTAGGACGGGCCGGTGCAGCTGGAGCAGGGCCCCAAGGCAGGGGTAGATGTTGAAGAACTGGGCAGGAGGCAGGGGGAATGGAGATACCCCGAGGCAGGGGGTAAGAGTCCTCAGCAGCTGTGCTCACACCCAGGGACTCTGGGCAGAGGTGCTGGAGGTAGAAACCCACAGAACAGGGACCCTTTGCACTCGAGGGAAGACCAGGGACTCCCAGGAAATTCTCCATCCGTGCCCTGGAAGGGGACAGCCAGGTGGGTTTGCCCTGGAAAGGGAGGGAGGCGGCTGCCACCGTGGAAATAACTCTGAACCTCCTGTGAGTCATGGAATGGGAGCCAGTGCAGAGCTCAGCGCTCAGAGTCGGCTGTGTCCGAGAGGTGAGCCTGGCACCATCCCGTGCTCCGTGCCTGCCTGTGGCCGCCCCACCGTGCCTCGTGCTGCTTGCCTTCCTGGGGCATCCATGATCACCAGCAGCGAGTTGCATGTGGCGCCTCTTGTCAAAGAGCTGGCGCAGGCAGGGAAGGCCAGGGAATGCTCTGCTGCCTGGGGCTGCCCCCCAGACCGCACCGAGCCATGCACCCTCCATCCTCCAGGCGGGCTCTGGGCCTGCCTGGCTCGACCAGCAGGCATGGTGGTCTCACCCTGGCAAGGATGGGTGGAAGCTGCGCTCCCCGCTCTCTGCCTTGTGAACCCACTGCTGCCCTCACTGCCATCACGGCCCTGCCACTGGGAAGCCAGGAGGACGTGACCCATGGCCTCTGGGTCCAGCCTTGATGTGCATGCAGGCTTCGGTTAATGCACACCAAGTATGGTGAAGACCAAAAAGAGGGAAACTTTGCATTTTGAAGAAAAGTGAGACACATGTGAGTTCTGAACATCGGAAGAATCAACTTTTGTGGTTCTGTGGCACTGGGAAGGACGTCGGCTGGAAGGTGCCTGGACCGTCAAGAGCCAGGGGCACATGGACCCCAGCAATCCTGGGTAAGCCATGCCTGCTTCCACCCCCACCCTTCAGCAGCTTCATCTGTTACTGATGAGGGCATGTGGGGAGATCGGGATCCCCCATTTCCTGGAGAGTACAAGGGCTGATCTGAGGCCACACGACCAGCCAATGTCAGATGGGCCCTGATTCAGGCCCTTGAGTCTGATTCCTTGAAAGGGATAGTGCTGAGATCCCTGTCCTGCCCCTGCACACCCAGCACCCCAGGTTCCACCCCACCCTGAGAACAGGAGGCAGCCCCTCACCTGCAGGCCAGGGGACCCCAAGAGGACCATGACTTCATCGATGAGACCCAGGAGGGACACGAACATGGGGTCCCGGTAGTCGAACCGGCAGCCAAAGAGGAGCGTGAAGATGATGTTGGAGGGAGCCCAGCCCAGCAGGGCCAGCGGGAAGGGCCGGCCTTCGGGAGGAGACAAGCCTCAGGTGCGTCGAGGCCCTGGGCGGGGGCGTCCCCGGCCCCCCAGCTCACCTTCGTAGCCATCCAGCTGCTCTGAGAGGCATTTCAGCTCCTGCAGAATCTTGTCGGCCATCAGCTCCCGGCCCACGCCCAGGCTGTGCAGAGCACGCACAGTGAAGTGGCGGGCAGCCCTCCAGTGTGCCCCAGACGAGAAGAAGATGCCTGTGGGCAGATTCGGCACCCATGTCTTCACCCCAGCCAGCCCCGCCACGTGACCGGGCAGGAAGTGAGCAGCGGGACTGGCTGCGGCCTCACCACCATCCCCACTCCTGTCCCCCCGGGTTGGCCCCCGGCCCCTCCTGACTTGGCATGAAAACATCCTTGCTTGCTGGTCCTGACCACCTGACCGGCCATGTGGACACCTGGCCCTCTCCAGCACCAGCTCGGAGGCCTGGCTCCTGCCTGCTCTTCCCCAGCCCCCTTGGAGAGCCTCTCCCCCTCTGGAGCCCCACCCCTCCTGGGATCCAGTGCCCCCACACCCAGCAGGTCCCTGTAGTGCCAGCTGGCCGCACACCTACCTCCACCTTGCTGGATGAGCTGGAAGATGGCGATGGGAGGCCGGTCGGCCAGCTCCTGCCCCGGGCCCATCAGCGCCACCTTGACTGCCTCAAACCCCGTCAGTACCACCGTCTTCTGGCGCCCCAGGTGCACGGTGAACACCGGCCCGTAGCGTGCCGAGAGCTGGCAGGGATGGCAGGGGTCACCCAGGCAGCCCTCATCCACAAGGCCCCCTTTGGAGCCCCTTGGGCTGGGCCTGTACTGGGTAGGGGTGGGGACAGAGGGGGAAACGGGGGCAGGTGGAGGGGGCGCTCAGATGCCATAAAGCGGGCTGTGCAGGGGGGAGGGCAGCATCCAGCCTGGAACCCCCAGAGCCCCCTTGCCATCCGGTGCGTGGCATGGCTGCGGTGGTCTTCTCTTTTTAGCCAAAATTCCTGGAGGGTTCCTTTGAGCCCTGAGTCCAGGCAGCAGGCTGGGGAGCTGTCTGCTGGAGTGGCGCGTTCTAAAAGGCCAGAGTCTGCACAGAGTGAGGGCCTGAGCACGCGGCCCCCAGCACCCCTGACTCCTCCTTGGCTGCAGCCCGGCCGGGAGCATCCAGCTTGCAGTCGGGGGCAGCCAGAGACCGGGCCGGGCGTGACTGTGAGTCCTGTCCCACTGATCCTGCCCGCCTGAGGGAGGACGGGATGACAGTGCCGGTCAGAGTGCCCCGTGCCAGGCCCAGAAGGGCATGCGGGAGGCCGGGGTGCCCATCCGTGCCCTCTGTCCTAAGCATCCCTGCCCAAGGAGGCACCAGCCATCCTCTTCCCATTTCACAGATGAGGAAATGGGGGCTGAGAAGTGGGAGGTGTTTGCTGTTGAACGCCTGAGGGTAGAGGGGGCTCCACCCTGGGCCTGTGGCTGCCTGCTCAGCCCCCAGCACAGCCAGGTGGGTGGTGGCCTCTGGGGCCCCAGTACTAGGTGAGGCCTAGGCCACCTGGTGGATCATAGGCAGCTCCAGTGAGGCTCCGCCTCCACCCACCAGGTCCCCTGGGGCCCCTGAAGGCCCGGCCTGTGCTGGGTGGTAGTAGGGTAAGGCAAGGAAGGTCTGGGGGAGGTCACCTGGCAGGAGCCCCGGGGGGGCAGGGCTGGGGAGGGATGGCCAGTCCCTGTTGAGGACCTCAGAGGCTGAGCACAGGGGACTGCTTTGAGGGGTGCTAGCAGGGTGTCTGTCAGTCAGGCAGCAGGGCCGGCCACCTCTATGGGGCAGGGCAGGGCAGAGGCAGCCAGCTCCTGGCTGTAGGGAAGGGTAGCCTGCCCTCAACATGGGGGCCAAGGCCGGTCCCACCTCCAGCCCAGGAAGGAAGGGGCCACACTTGGGAGGCTCCCACCTGCCCGGGCCATCTCTTTGTGCAGTCCACGTCCTGTCTGAGACCATTTCCAGAGCCCCTGCCCTCCTTCCCTCTGCTGTCCCTCAGCCTGGTCTCCTGCAGGTTCTCAGCAGTCACCGCCTCCTCCAGGGAGCCCTCCAGACTCCTGCTCCTGATCCCAGACCCTGGGCAGCACCTCCAGGGCTGCTTCCTAGGGTGTCTGCTTCCCTGTGGGATAGGGCGGCTTTCCTTTCCCAAAGGCAGGGTGGGCACTCAGGCCTCCTGCATCCCCCGCTGGGCCTGGCACCACGTGGGCGTGGACAGTGGAAACAGGGCTTTGCTGCCCCAGAGGAGGGGTGAGAACACAGGTCCGCCCAGGTGGTGAGAGCTGCCGGGTTCTCTGACCTACCTCCATCAGGGACCGGTCCTGTTGCGACAGACGCAGCAAATGCAGGTTCCCAATGAGCGGCAGCGGGCGAGGCCCCGGGGGCCACCGTGGGGCTGGGGAGGGGTCTCGGGCCCAGGCTTGGAGCAGCCCCCAGAGCCCCAGGAGGCCCAGCAGCAGCAAGATCAGCAGGGCCATGAGGACGTGGCTGGTGAGGCCCTGCTCCCCTCCAGGGCCTCGTCCCCGCCGCGCCCTTATAGGCCTCCCCTGGAGGGCGTGCCCACACCTCACCCACCCTCCCTGTGGAGCGAGCACTTCGCAGGGCAGCCCCCAGCTGGCGGCTTCAAGCTGCAGGCCTCCATGGAATGTGGGGCTGAGGCCCTGCTGGGGCCAGGAAGGGGCGGCAGGACTGGGGGCCCTCTGGGGTCTGCCATTCATGTCCTCCGTCTGGGAAGAAGGATACAGCATGTTGACTGTTCTGTCCCTGGTTCTGGTGGGCCCACCAGTCCAGGCCCCTCAGCCCTGGCCACCCCTCAGAACTGGGATCCCCAGGGTGTTGGGGGCCAGGTCCCAGCTTGAAGGGGAGCCCCACCCTTTCTCAGGCTCTGAGCAGGGCCCCTGTGGAGCTCGGGGTGTGCAGGCCTCTCCCAAAGCCTATCCATGTGCACCCAGCTCCTCCCTGATCAGCTCCCCACGGGGCAAGGGACAGGAGGGAGACCTCGGGGCAGCCCACGCGGGGCCTGAAGTCCCACAGCCTTCACAGGCTGTCAGCTGCATTCCCCGAGGGTGCTCTCACCCCAGCCGCAGCCTGCTCCCAGTGGCTGTTTGAGGGTTGCTGCCGGGCAGGGGATGCAGCAGTCTGAGCTGGGACAGGACAGTGGAAGGGCTGCCGCGTGGCAGGTGGTGGGGTTGTCAATCCCCGCCCATCTGTCCTAAATCCCGGGGAGGGGCGGGAAGTCCGCTGGCTGGCGACCAGCAGAGCTTACTTCCTTAATTCGGGGAATGCAGTGCTGTGATCATGGCCCACTGCAGCCTCTACCTTGCGGGCTCAAGCCGTCCTCCCACCTCAGCCTCCCAAATAGCTGGGACTACAGGCAGACACCACCAAACCCAGCTAATTTTATTTATTTATTTATTTTTGTAGAGATGGGGTCTCACTATGTTGCTCAGGCTGGTCTCAAACTCCTGGGTTCAAGCAATCCTCCTGCCTTGACCTCCTGAAGTGTTGGGATTACAGGTGTGAGCCACTGCACCTGGCCTAATTTTTTAAGTTTCTTGTAGAGACAGAGTCTAGAGGCTGGCCTTGAACTCCTCCTGGGCCCAAGTAATCCTCCTGTTATAGCCTCCCAAAGCACTGGGATTACTGGCATGAGCCACCACCGGGTTAGCCTGTTTTTCTCTCTCTCTTTTTTTTTTTTTTTTTTTGTGTGTGTGTGTGAGACAGAGTCTCGCTTTTGTCCTCCAGGCTGGAGTACAGTGGCGTGATCTTGGCTCACTGCAACCTCTACCTCCTGGGTTCAAGTGATTCTCCTGCTTCATCCTCCCAGGTAGCTGGGATTACAGGTGCCGGCCACCATGCCTGGCTAATATTTGTATTTTTAGTAGAGACGGGGTTTCACCTTGTTGGCCAGGCTGGTCTCGAGTTCCTGACCTCTAGTGATCCACCTGCCTGGGCCTCCCACAGTGCTGGGATGCCAGGTGTGAGCCCGGGAGCCTGGCCCTCTTTTTAAAGTAACTCTTTCCTGAGGAATAGACAGGCGTGGCCTAGGTTCCCATGGCTCTTGCTTGAATCACCACATGTTTTAAAAAGATAAGGTCAACGATCCTAGCTCTTGCCTCCTCCTGTACATAAGCTAATGCCTGACAGGACCAGAGGCTGTAATCTATGACCGGATGGACTCTCGCAGGAAAACTTCGACGATCAGATTTGGCTCTAAGGTATTCTCTGAGCACCTGCAAAGCCCCCGCCACCTGTTTGTAAGCTGTGGCCCAAAACAATGCTTTGGAGCATTGGAACAGAAATTCTCTGGAAGACTCTCCTGGGTTGCAGTGCTCAATGGGAATCCTAATAAAACTAAGTTTAATTCTTTGAAAGCGTAACTTTTTTTTTTTTTTTTTTTTTGAGATAGAGTCTCGCTGTTTAGCCCAGGCTGGAGTGTAGTGGTGTGATCTCGGCTCACTCCAACCTCCACCTCCTGGGTCCAAGCGATTCTCCTGCCTCAGCTTTCCAAGAAGCTGGGATTACAGGCCTGTGCCACCACGCCCAGCTAATTTTTTTTTTTTTTTTTGTACTTTTAATAGAAACGGGGTTTCACCATGTTGGCCAGGCTGGTCTTGAACTCCTGACCTCAAGTGATCCACCCACCTTGGCCTTTCAAAGTGCTGGGATTACAGGCGTGAACCACCATGTCCGGTCATGTAATTTTTCTTGAGTGGACTCCTTGAATCTGGGTGGGCACTTGTGACCATGGTGGAGGCTGGATCACACCCAGTGATGCAGCTTTCTCCGGTTTCCCAGGGCACCATGCTAGGGACCCAGCCACCATGCTGTGGGGAAGCCCGTTAGATTGTAGAGGGGCCTATGCAGAGGGGAACCCAGGCCCACGGAACAATGGCCAGGCTCCCACCTGACCCTGAGGCCCCCTGCCAGCCACAGGCACCACCACGAGCGGATCCTCCAGTCCGAAGTGGAGCAAACCAAGTCGAGGCCTCGTGGAGCGTCTCCAACAAGACCTGCCGGAGTGCGAGTTCACAGGTAATGACTGCTGCTCAGTGCGGGGTGCTTTGTTAACGCAGGCATGTACGCTTCAGCGAGGGATGGGGCCCCTGTGAGTCAGATGAGGATGATACTACCTGCTTAACTGTGCTCATTCATTCACAAACTAGAACAGAGCACTCCCCACATCCCAGGCACTGCTCGAGGCTCTGGGGATCCCGGGTGGAGAATGCTGAGCAATGCCTTGATGGCCGCGTCTCCAGCAAGCTCTGTTCCTTCCTCCGAGCTTTTCCTTTTTCTTTTTCTTTTTCTTTTTTTCTCTTTTTTTTTTTTTTTTTTTTTTTTTTTTTTTTTTTTTTTTGTAGACAGGGTCTCACTTTTTTGCCCAGGCTTCAGTGCAGTGGCACGATCTTGGCTTACTGCACCCTCAACCTCCAGGGCTCGGATGATCCTCCCCCCTCAGCCTCCCAGGTAGCTGAGACTACAGGTGTGTGCCACTACACCCAGCTAATTTTTGTGTTTTTTATAGAGACAGGGTTTTGTTGAAACATGGGAGCTTTGAATGAAGAGACCTTCCAAACAGGCTTTGTATGAGCAACATGGCTGTTTATTCAACTGGGTGCAGGTGGGCTGAGGCCGAAAAGGGCATTAGCAAAGGGCAGTGGGATAGGAGTGGGTTTTATAGGTGTGGGTAGTTTTTTAATGTAAAAGAGTATTTTAATTCTCATCCTTGGGAACTGTCAGGATTATACATGATTTGGAAACGAGACTGTACCAAATGATGGCCAAGGAAGAGTCATCCGTTCTACTCCCTTTTGTCTGGTCACTCAGAAATACATCATCAGCTATGACTGTTGTTGCTTGTCGCCTCACATTATTTTTATCCACGTATTCACCATAGTCTATTTTCCCTTCCACATAAATTCGTGACCCCTTTCGCACATACTGATATGCCACATCTCTGAGGCCTGGCCGGAATACTGATATTCTGTGCCACATTGTCTTTTGACTGACATCGCCCATTTGATAAGCTTCACTTTTCCCTGAACGCTACATCTCATTTGTTGCTAGAGAAAATATTGTGACTGGATTTTTTCCTTCTGTCTGTCTCAAGACAGGGTCCTGACCCACTCGCCCAAGTAACTGCACACGATTCAGGGATCTTTCAAGAACCAAACTGGCAGCTGTTTCGGACGCATGTCTTACAAACCGATGAAGTACCTGTAATACAGGTCTTCGAAACATGGCTTCTATTTTCTTTTCTTTTCTTTTTTTTTTTGGAGACAGAGTTTCGCTCTTGTTACCCAGGCTGGAGTGCAATGGCGCGATCTCGGCTCACTGCAACCTCCACCTCCCGGGTTCAGGCAATTCTCCTGCCTCAGCCTCCTGAGTAGCTGGGATTACAGGCACGAGCCACCATGCCCAGCTAATTTTTTGTATTTTTAGTAGAGACGGGGTTTCACCATGTTGACCAGGATGGTCTCGATCTCTCGACCTCGTGATCCACCCGCCTAGGCGGGGATTACAGGCTTGAGCCACCGTGCCCGGCCTATTTTCTTTTTTTACAGTCTAATCTTTAGGCTGTTCCTGACACTCTAACCCGACCAGCCAGGTTTGGGTAGTTTTTTAGGGGGCGGGGGTGTTGCAGAGTAAGTTCAGTTACAGTGATGAGGTTGGGTAAGAGGTGTTCACATTATCATAAGAACAGTTAAGATGGCAGGGTTGGGTGAGGGGCTTGTCAGGGGAAGCTCTGCCAGGGACAATGACGAGTGCAGGAAGAGGGTGGGAGACTTTAGCAGAGGCAAGCAGGACTTCAGACTTTCAGGATCCAGGCTTTCCTATGGAGAACTGACAAACTCCTGTGCTCAAGTGATCCACCCGCCTCGGCTTCCCAGAGTGCTGGGATTACAGGCGTGAGCCACCACCCCGGCCCCTTCCCCACCTTGTTACCCAGGAACTGCCCATAAAAATTCCTTCCTCTTCTCTCCCAGCTAAAGATCTTATAAAGCAATAATCATTTGCCAGGTGACAATCAATTAAAAGCTGGCTGTCACCTCCAGAGGCCACAGGTCCCTTGGGGCTCCTAGACAGAGAGGCTTAGGGCAGCCCCAAGGGAGGGGCTGTCCTTCCACTGCTAGGCGGCTGCTCCAGTCCAGTGAGTGAGTGCCCTTTGCTGGGTAATAAAAGCTCCCATTGTTTACATCCCTGGAAGCATATTAATGAGTAACCCTGTAGTAAGTGGGCCCCTGGTTCTAGCCCTGTAAAATAGTTGTTTATATGACAGGAACAAGGTGCAATTTTCCCTTTGTAGTTTTAAGTGGGCCCAGAGCCCCAGGCTTGTCAAGGCCCTGACATTGGGTTCCTGCAGCCCCAGGGCCTCTCTTTTGTTTTTGTTTTTGTTTTTTTTGTTTGTTTGTTTGTTTTAAAGACGGGGTCTCACCATGTTGGTCAGGCTGGTCTTGAACTCCCGACCTCAGGTGATCCGCCCGCCCTGGCCTCCAAACTGCCCGGATTACAGGCGTGAACCACCATGCCCGGCCCCCAGGCCCTCTCTTGGGGCCTCAGCAGTGAGGTTCCCACTGCCCTGCAGTCCAGAAGCATTGAGGGCCACATGGAGCACGGTCCAACCTCTGAGAAGAATCTAACAGAGGCCTTGCAGAGAGGCAGGCTCATCAAGGCCCAGTGAGGGAGGGGGAGAGCTGAAGGCCTCAGTGGGAGGGGGTGCCTGGGCCAGGCTTGAAGAAGGGCAGGCCCCGCGGTGGGGGCTGTTTGACCGCCTTGACCAAGCCCTTGTCTGCAAGCAACCCCTGGGAAGTGGCAGGAATTGGCTCCTAAGCAACAGTGGTTTTGGGGCCGTACCGGGGTCCAGAGAGAGCCAGGCTGCGAACTCAGCATTGCTGGGGACCCTGAGAGTGCCTACTCTCAGGGCCTGGCACGAGGCAGCCATTGGGAAAAGGGTAGGATGAATGAGTGGGTGGAGGGGGAGGCTGAAGCTTCAGCAGCCCATGGGGCTCTGGAAGGGCCAGTGATCCACTTCCTCCAGGGCCAGGGCAGGTGGGTACAGGTGCAGGGCTGCGGGAGACTCCGCGGGCAGGAACTGGGGTCTCCACTGAGCCCTTTCCCACCAATGCTGTTGCCGAGGACAACATCGACAGGCAAATGCTGGGATCTGCCACTTACAATACACTTTCGTTCTGTCACAGGATGAGTAGTCACCCCTGCATTCATACGGTAGTCTCAGCCCCCGGGACCTTAGAATGCTTTGGAAATTGGTGCCGGATACCGTGGCTCACGCCTGTAATCCCAGCCTTTTGGGAGGCTGAGGCGGACAGATCACTTGAGGTCGGGAGTTGGAGACCAGCCTGGGCAACATGGTGAAACCCTGTCTCTACTGAAAATACAAAAATTAGCCCGATGTGGTGGTGCACACATGTAATCCCAGCTACTTGGGAGGTTGAGGCAAGAGAATCGCTTGAACCTGGGAGGTGGAGTTTGCAGTGAGCCGAGATCGCGCCACTGCACTGCAGCCTGGGTAACAAGAGCGAAACTCCGTCTCAAAGAAAACAAAACAAACAACAACAACAACAAAACAAAACAAAGAAATAGGGTTGCTGCTGATGTAATTGGTTAAGATGAAGTTATTGGGATGGGGCTTAACCCAACATGACTGCTATCCTTCTAAAGAGAAAATTTAGGTTAGGCATGGTGGCTCACACCTGTAATCCGGGCACTTGGGGAGGCTGAAGCGGGAGGATTGCCTGAGCCCAGGAGTTAAGGACCAGCCTGGGCAACAGAGAGAGACTCCATCTATACAAAAAAAAATACAAAAATTAGCCTGGTATGGTGATGCATGCCTATAGTCTCAGGTACTCAGGAGGCTGGGGCAGGAGGACCGCTGAGCCAAGGTCGAGGCTGCAGCAAGTCGTGATCATGCCACTGCACTCCAGCCTGGGCAACAGAGCGAGAGCCTGTCTCAAACAAATTTTTAAAAAATAGGAAATCTGGACAGGTGGAGGACACCATTAGAACGCAGGGGCTGAGACCAGGTGGCGCTTCTGCAAGCCAAGGAACATCAGAGGCTGGCGGCCCCCAGAAGCTAGGAGGCAGGCCTGGGACCGTCCCCAGGGCCCCCACTCTGCCCACCGCTTGGACTCCGGCCCCGGGACTGAGCACATTCCTGTTGTTGAAGCTGCTCGCCCGTGGCGCTTGGCTCCAGCAACCGCAGGCAGCGCGACCACACGCTCTCCTGGCCCTCTCGTGCTGCCTTCCTCCTCGGGTGGTCCCTGTGATGAGGCCTCTGTGCGATGGGGAAACCGAGGCCCTGGCAGACACTTGGGATGCAGAGACTCCCGGTACCGCTGTGTGTACTTGGGCAATTCGCTGAGCCTTTCTGGGCTTCAGTTTCTCACCCATTCCAAGAGCTGATGGCTGGGCTTCGGCCACCGACTGCCGGACGGGAAAGCCCATGCAGCGCCCACAGGGCCTCAGGAGCTGAGTCCAAGGGGGCGGGGGCGGGCCTGGGCCGCGGGGCGGGGACGGGGGCGGGGCGGGGCGCGGAGGGGCGCGGCGGGCGGGGCCTGCTCGACGCGCTCGGTGCTCCGCCGCCTGCCCTGCGTACGCTCACTAGGCGCTCGCAGATTCCGGCGTCGCCAACATGTCGACCGCTATGAACTTCGGGACCAAGAGCTTCCAGCCGCGGCCCCCGGAGAAGGGCAGCTTCCCGCTTGATCACTTCGGTGAGCGGCGGAAAGTCGGCGGGCAGGTGTCTGGGGCGCCGCCCAGCACAGAGCCCTATGGGGTGCCGGCATCTAGCACGGTGCAGGCGGGGAAACTGAGGCACGGCGGGTCTCCCGCCTCCCAAGTCCTGGGTCACTGCTGCGGCTGTGGACCCCGCAGGTGGGAGCTGGCAGGGCCGTGGCCTCCGTGACGAGGGTAGCAGCACCGACTTTTTGCGTCGGGCTTCCGAGTCCCCGGCTACCTTTGACTCACCTGGGCGGGCCGTTGGTGCCCTGGGTTTGCAAAGCAGGGTATTTGGCGGCCGCGAAGCCCCGCAGCTGCAACCGGGGCTTAGACGGTGCCTGGCGGTGTCTGCTGCAAAACTCAGAAGTGCTGCTGATTTCTTAGTGCTTCTGGCTGGATTCCGGTTTGGGTTTAGCCATTAAGTGAGCCTCCGTGGACATGAAGGCTTCGAAAAAGGATCCGTGGGCCGGGCGCCGTGGCTCTCGCCTGTAATCACAGCACTTCGGGAGGCCGAGGTGGGCGGATCACTTGAGGTCAGGAGTTCGAGACCAGCCTGCCCTACATGGTGAAACCCCGTCTCTACTAAAAATACAGAAATTAGGGAGCCGCGGTGGCTCAGGCCAATTGTCCTGGTGCTTGGAGAGGCGAGGCTACGCGTTCGAGGCCAGCCTGGGCAACATAAGAACCTCTCATTCCTTAAAGAAAATAAAAATAAAAAAATTAGTCGGAAAACTTAAGAACCTCTCATTCATTAAAAACAAAAACAAAAATTAGTCTGGCATGGTGTGGCTTGCCTGTAGTCCTAGCTTCTCCGGAGGCTGAGGCAGGAGAATTGCTTGAACCAGGAGGCTAGGTTGCAGTGAGCGGAGATCGTGCCACTGTACCCCAGCCTGGGCGACAGAGTCAGAAAACGTCTCAGAAAAGAAAAAGGATCTCTGGATTACCGTTTCTTTCCCAACATTTTGTTATGACATTTTCAAACAGCAAAAATGAAAGAATTTTTACCCTGAACTCTTCTATCACCTAGAGCACCTTAACCTTTTAGTGGGCTGATTATACCACGTTGTAATTTGTTTTTTCCAGTGCTGTTTTTAGCATGTTTTTGAAGGAAACAGGTTTGGTTTTTGTTGTTGTTTTTGAGATGGAGTCTCGCCCTGTTGCTAGGCTGAGGTGCATGCAGTGGCGTGATCTTGGCTCACTGCAACCTCCGCCTCTCAGATTCAAGGGATTCTCTTGCTTCAGCCTCCTGAGTAGCTGGGACTACAGGCCCTCACTGCCACACCCAGCTAATTTTTTGTATTTACGATAGGGTTTCACCATGTTGGCCAGGATAGTCTCGATCTCCTGACCTCATGATCTGCCTGCCTTGTCCTCCCAAAGTGCCAGGATTACAGGCATGAGCCATCGTGCCCAACGTTGTTTTTTTGGGGGGTGGATGGGGACAGGGTCTCACTCTTGCTCAGGCTGGAGTGCAGTGAGGCAATTATAGCTCAATGCAGCCTCAACCTCCTTCCTTTCTGGGCTCAGGGGAGTCTCCCACCTCAGCCTCTGGAGTAGCTGGGACTATAGGTGTAGAGCACCACACCTGGCTAATTTTTTTTTTTTTTTTTTTTTTTTTTTTTTTGAGAGATGAGGTTTTCCCATGTCGCCCAGGTTGGATTGATTATTTATTTATTTATTTATTTTTGAGTTGGATTCTTACTCTTGCCCAGGCTGGAGTGCAGTGGCATGATCTCAGCTCACTGCAAACTCCACCTCCTGGGTTCAAGTGATTCTCCTGACTCAGCCTCCCGAGTAGCTGAGATTACAGGCAGCAGCCACCATGCCTGGCTAATTTTTATACTTTTAGTAGAAATAGGGTTTCTCCAAATTGGTGAGGTTGGTCTTGAACTCCTGACCTCAGGTGATCCACCCACCTCAGCTTCCCAAAGTGCTAGGATTACAGGTGTGAGGCACCATGACTGACCTGGATTATTTGTTGAAGAGACAGGGTCTTGATCTTTTGCCCTGGCTGAAGTGCAGTTGTGTGACTGTAGCTCACTGCATCCTTGAACTCGTTTGCTCAAGCGATCCTCCTGCCTCAGCCTCCTGAGTAACTGGAACCACAGATGTGTGCCACATCTGGCTAACTTTTAATTTTATTTATTTATTTATTTGGAGAGATAGGGTTCTCACTGTGTTGCCCAGGCTGGTCTCAAACTCCTGGGGTCAAGCAATCCTCCCAGAGTGCTGGGATTACAGGCGTGAGCCACCGAGGCCGGCCTGAGAAAACAAGTTTTGAAAAGAAAAGCAGCACAGCTCTCAAGGCTGTTGTGTGATTGCATCATGTTTCACTTTGAAAAGAACATGCTGCTGGCCGGGCGTGGTGGCTCACACCCATAATCCCAGCACTTTGGGAGGTCAAGGTGGGTGGATCACCTGAGGTCAGGAGATCAGCCTGGACAACATGGTGAAACCCCATCTCTACTAAAAATACAAAAATTAGCCAGGCATGGTGTTGGGCACCTGTAATCCCAGCTACTTGGGAGGCTGAGGCAGGAGAATCGCTTGACCCCGGGAGGTGGAGGTTGCAGTGAGCCGAGATCGCGCCATTGGACTGCATGCAGCCTGGTGGATAAGAGCGAGGCTTAGTCTTTAAAAAAAAAAAAAAAAAGAAATGAACATCCTGTTTTCTTTCTCATTCTAGGTGAATGTAAAAGCTTTAAAGAGAAATTCATGAAGTGTCTTCATGACAATTATTTTGAAAATGCTTTGTGCAGAAATGAATCAAAAGAATATTTACAATGCAGAATGGAGAGGTAGGTACAGCTGAGAGTTCTGACTTCCACCTCCCACTACTCCAACTAAAACATTTTTTTTTGTTGTTTTCCTGCAAGGCCATGACGGCGTGTCTTTTTCAGGCCTGGGATTCAGCTTGTGTGTTTCAGGACTGTGGAATGTTTGCCTTTGAAATGGAGGCTTATCCGATGAAATTGTATGAAAAGCTGCTTCACAATCTTGGGAACCTCTTCTTGAGCAATAGCGTTATACAGGATTGCATTCTAGAGAGCATTTGCTTTCCAGATTTGGTTGCTACCGACCTGTCATTAAGGTTTCAAAATTGTGCTGACTGAGTCAAAAATGCTGACTGAGTCAAAAGACTGAAGTTTACACAGTTTCTATCTTTCGCATTCTCAGACCTTAAAAATATGCACTGGGTTGTTTTGCTCCACTTAGAGTTGATTGGAATGTGACAGGGGCGACAATAGACTATTTAAGAAATGATGAAAGATGAATGATTCTTCCTGTCCTAACCAGAACTCACCAAGCTCACTTTTAAACAAAACAAATGCGTTTGTAGCTGTGATCCCCACAGCTTTTACTTAAAATAAGAGCTATTCTCATCCCTTATGCAAAAAAGCATGTAGCGTATAATTATCTGATGGTGGTGGGAGCTTTTATTTCTGCATTTTGAGGCCGTGATTAGCTCACTAGGCATTTCAGTCCTCACACAGCTGTGTCTCTGCTGAAGACAGTTTGACGATGAACCCATCCACTTTGAACTGTCTTTTTATTTTCTCATGACACATTCAGACATTTCCCTCAAGGCAAAAATCCGTTGTGCCTTCCCGGCCACACAGGTGTGTTCAGGGTTATCTGTGTGGACATTTGGGGCCGGAAGGATGACACGCCTTCTCGGCAGTGTGGACGTCCTGTGAGGCCACGTTCTGCCTTCAGGGCTATTGGCTAGGCTCTTCCAGGGCTTCCATTTGCCCAGGGGCCACACTGAATCTGGCTCTCACCATCTCTAATTAAGTAGCACACTGGCTGGAGCCACATGTTTAAATTAGCCTTAAATTAATGCATCTTTAGAAAACTAGAACTGAGAATTTCTTCACAGCATCAGAGATGGTGCAAATTGGGCTCTGTTGATGTGAGGGTATGAGTGAGCCTTCTGCCTCATGCTCAGCTTCCCCAGGAGACCTGCTGAGGACAGTGGGGAGAAGGGGCCAGGCCACGGCCTCTGGTAGGTTCACGGCTGGACAGGTGATGTCTAGGCAGACGTGCGGGGTGTGTGTTTCTCATTTTGCTAATTTTTTGTTTTCCTTTTTAAAAATCCTTCTATAAGTCAGTTCTTTTGACTGTGGAATTTTGATTGGTGGTTTGTTCACAAAAATCATCAAATGTGCAGAGGTTGAGGATAGTCTGCGTCTGGTCACCGGCACCCACCTGGTCTTTAGCCATTTCTTTTCTTCCTTTTTTCCTTCTGTGCTGAAATCTCAGACATGACTCTCACTTCCATGTGCATCTGTTTTAGAAAATGGACCACAGTAGAATTTTTTTTAAGCTGTCTGTTGAGGACTTGGCCCTTGTTAGCCTGATATGAAAACGTAGGTGTGTGGCAATCTCAAGCCTCTGCAGTGATAGAGAAGTTTGCGTCCCGTCCTGGGGACTGTGACCCCGGCGGTCACAAAGACGCCATGGTGGAGCAACCTCAGCCCCTGTCAGCAGCACAGAGTGTGTGGGGCCTTGGGGGATGGTGGCGGGGTCTCCTGTCTGGGTTGTCGGGAGGATAGAGGAGGCCACCCCTGTAAAGCAGGCAGCAGGATCCGGGGGCACGTCACCGTGTGTGAATTCACATCATTGTTACTATTGTCCCGAAGAGTGTGGGCCACATGGAAAGTCGTGCTGAGTTGTGACTTTCACGCCTCTAAGATGGCTGCACTGTGATAAACAGCTGGGAATTATTTGGGTGGATGCGGTGGCTCACGTCTGTAGTCCCAGCACTCTGGGAGGCCAAGCAGGACAATCAGTTGAGCTCAGGACTTCAAGACCAGCCTGGGCAACATGGCAAGACCCTGTTTCTACAAAAAGTTTCTTAAAAAATTAGCTGGCCAGGCACAGTGGCTCACGCCTGTAATCCCAACACTTTGGGAGGCCCAGGCAGGCGGATCGCTTGAGGTCAGGAGTTCTAGACCAGCCTAACCAACATGGTGAGACCCTGTCTTTACTAAAAATACAAAAATTAGCCAGGTGTGGTGACAAGTGCCTGTAATCCCAGCTACTCAGGAGGCTGAGGCAGGAGAATCACTTGAACCCAGGAGGCGGAGGTTGCAGTGAGCTGAGATCATGCCACTGCACTCCAGCCTGGGCAACAGATCAAGACTCTGTCTCAATTTAAAAAAAAAAAAAAAGCCGGCCAGGCATGGTGGCCCACGCCTGTAATCCTAGCACTTTGGGAGGCCGAGGCAGGCGAATCCAATGAAGTCAGGAGTTTGAGACCAGCCTGACCAGTATGGTGAGACCCCATCTCTACTAAAAATATAAGAATACTAGCCAGGTATGGTGGTGCATCCATGTAGTCCCAGCTACTGAGGAGGCTGAGGCACAAGAATCACTTGGACCTGGGAGGTGGAGGCCGCAGTGAGCCAAGATTGCACCACTGCACTCCAGCCTGGGCAATAGAGTGAGATTGTCTCGGGGAAAAAAAGTTAGCTGGGCATGGTGGGATACACCTGCTGTGTCAGCTACTTAGCAGGCTGAGGCAGGAGGATCCCTTGAGCCCAGGAGTTCAAGGCTGCAGTGAACTTGAACTGCACATTGCACCCCTGTGTCCCACCCTGGGAGACAAAGTGAGACCCTGTCTCGAAAAAAAATTTAGATAATTGTTGACCTCAGTCTCCGTTCCGTCTGGGCAAATGGCAGCCTGAGGTCTTCTCTGCCAGGGTGCTGTGGAAGGTGACGGGCACAGGTTCCAGGGATTAGGGTGTGACCATCTTTAGAGTCATTATTCTCCCAACAAACGCAAATCTACGAGGTCACCATGAAGCTGTTGTCCAGACATGGGGAAGGGTTTGCTGGAGCCACGGGCGCAGCAGTCCCCTTGGGCATTCCTGGAGGCCACAGGCCTTAGGCCCTGGGATGGCCTGGGTGGTCACGTCCTCATGGCCCTGTTGACTCTGCCCAGTGCAGAGGGTGGCAGCCACTGGGGGCAAGGCTGAGGGTCTGCTCTCTGGGTTTCATTTTCCCAGGATGTAGATCGGGGTAGTAGGACCCGCGGGAGTGTCTCTCCTCCCCACTGCACCTCCCGTCCTGACGGCTTTCTCTTTTTCTTTTAGAAAATTGATGCTACAAGAACCATTGGAGAAACTGGGATTTGGAGACTTGATTGGTGGAAAATCAGAGGCAAAAAAATGAATTTTGATGAGAAGACTCCTGGGCCGTGTTCAGTGGTCTCTCGGGACGGAGGGTACCATCCTGCGTCTTAGTTGGCGAAGCCCTGTGTGTGGTGTCCTTCTGAAGCCCAAATAGAGGCTTCTGCCCTGTGGTGGCATCTCCTGGGTAGGGAAGTGGTGTCCTGTTTTCCCTGAGGAGGGTATTTCTGCGTTGAACCCCTGAGTGGGATGGAGTTTCCCAGCAAGGCTGGAAGGGAGGGGCACGATCTCTAGTCTTCGAGGACTGGGGCGCTCTTGTGCGGAGTGGTTTTATGTTACAGTCCTCTGATGCTTTCTGACTTCACACAGGTAAATGGACATCAATTTCAGTTCTTTCTAAACACAGATATCATCCGAAAATTACCATTCCCTAGCAGAATGTTTCCCTGTGTGTATTTGTTAGGCTAGTTCATTTTCTTTTCTTTTTTTTTTTTTTTTTTTTTTTATAAAAACACAGTAGAACACAAAATAGGAAGTGAGAAACTTCTGGCTTTGGATGGATTTGACTTCTTGCTTTTTTCTGTTTTTGCCTGAACACCAAGTAGCTCCATGATCAAAGGGTCATTTTCTGATTCACATCAGACCATATTTATAAAGCTAGGTATTTCACTTTAATAACTCCCATATTTTAACAGAAAAAGAGAATGTGAGTCCATTTGCGGTCAGGCTCACACCGGCTGTCTTCTTTGCCAGCCAGCACCGCCCAAGACCCCTGCACATGTTCCCAGCATGGCTGCACCAGAGTCGCCTGTGAGTCAGGGAAACACGGCCCGAGTCCACCCGGTGCGTCAGGGCAGCCGGGGCCCACAGCTGCTGCAGGTGCCTGTGTGTCTGGGGCCTCGGCCAGACTGGTCCTCCTCAAAGGTGCTGTCAGAAAGGGGCTGGCTCCTGTTTGGTCAGTGGCGGACGGTGGCAGGAGACGGGCTGGGGGGATCCAGGGCACGTCCTCTCCGACGACCCTCACAAAAGCTGTCTCCAGGCTCTGGCAGGTGGGGGCCACCAACCTGGCCGACCTCAGGCTCCGGGAAATGGGCTGCCCTCGCCCCTCCTGCCTGTGGGTGGCTGAGGCTTCTCAGCTCATCTCCAGCCCTCTGTAGCAAAGGCCCTCTGTTTCTGTCCCACGGTGGTGGCCCTTTCTTGGTTAAACATGTTCCCCTCAACTCCCCCCACAACTGAATACTGCAGCTGGCCCACCCGTACCCACCTGCCCAGCCCTGTGGCCCTGCACCCGTGGGTTCCACCACCTGCTCCCGGCTGCAGCTGCCACTGTCTCGTGTCAGCTCTGTTAGGCCTCTGGGCGCTGCAGACTTTTTAATGTACCACTGCTAGTTTATGAAAAGTCTTGAGTTTTTTGTTTTTTTTTTAAGACTGTCTTGCTCTGTTACCCAGGCTAGAGTACAGTGGCACAATCTCAGCTCACTTCAGCCTCCGCTTCCCGGATTCAAGCAATTCTCTGCCTCAGCGTGCTGAGTAGCTAGGATTACAGGCACCCACTACTGCACCTGACTAATTTTTGTATTTTTAGTAGAGACAGGGTTTCACCATCTTGGTCAGGCTGGTCTTGAACTCCTGACCTGATGATCCACCTGCCTCGGCCTCCCAAAGTGCTGGGATTACAGGTGTGAGCCACTGCACCTGGCCGAAAAGTTGTTTTTTATCATCAGAATATTTTGTGTAGGCATAGGATTGCCGCGGCAGTGTTTGTAGTGAGCTGTGACGCATCCACCGTGGAACCCGTGCTTACCGAGTGCGGCTCTATGGCGTAAGCTTACTGTAAAGCAGGGAAGGGCGGGGCCACGGGAAACTACAGACACCTGCTAATCCCTGCAAACAAGAAACCCAGAAGGATGAGCTGCAGCTGATGAGCATGGCCGCCCTCGGGGCTGTGATAGGACGCTTGGGCCTGCCTCTTCGAGTTGCACTCTGACCCACTGGGGGCGTAGGGAAGAAGATGCCAGCCTGAATAACATGGAAAGCTGCTGACCAAAGCAAGAGACATACAGAGGTAACTGGAGGGAGAGGTAGAGTGATCACCCTCACCTGCCCAGGGTGTGCTCCGTACCCAGCAGATGCCTGAAGCCGCGGGTGGGCACCCATCCTGTCTAGACTGTGTGTTTTCCTACGTATCTGTGATAAAGTCTGAGGTCTGACAGCAAAACCGACAGGAATTTCTTTTTCCCTCTTCAAAATGCCACGGATAGGAGGTGTGTTCTTCCCAAAGAATTTAGCAACCTCAGCCTATGATTGTTTTTCTTTTGGGTCAGGAGTTTTCACCTTTTCCCTTAGAGGAAGCACTTGGCAGTTTCTCTGGCGTATCTGAATCACCAGCATCACCACTCGTAGGTTTTGGGGCCTTTATTAAGCGGAATAAAGGCTTCTTGGACCCAGGCACCGCATCACCACAACAGTCGGCTCATCACTGAGGTGGCTGCTGAGTGCCTGGTGGGCAGGGTGGTGTGGATGGCCCGAAATGCCGGATGGAGGGAGGTTTTGTGTCCCAGCAGGACGGCTGCTCAGAACAGCACAGAATCGAAAACTCCCAAATGGTTTATTTCTGGAATTTTTCACTTAGTATTTTTGGACTGTGGCTGACCATGGGTAACTGAAACCGTGTGTACGGGGGACTGTGTCGGGGGGCTGTGCACAAATGTTTCCCAGCTCTGCGCTGAGGGCCCAGATGCAGCCACCCCCGCACCCAGGGCCATTCTCTAACCAAAGGAGCCAGGGCCAGGACAGAGAGGGGACAGGACAGAGAGGGGACAGGACGAGCCAGCAAGTGAAGAATTGCTGAGAGATGGTGGGACTTGTTGAAATGACACGGGGGGATGGAAAGGAGCACATGGTGGCCAACCTGGGATAGTTCAAGCATGAAGTTAAACAGGCCAGGCGTGGGGCCCACACCTGTAAGCCCAGTACTTTGGGAGGCCGGGGTGGGAGGATCACTTGAGGCCAGGAGTTCAAGATCAGGCTGGGTAAAATGTGAAACCCCACCTCTACAAAAAATAAGAAAAATCAGCCCTGTGTAGTGTTACCCGCCTGTAATCCCAGATACTCAGGAGGCTGAGGCGGGAGGATCACTTGAGCCAGAGGTGAAGTCTGCCGCGAGCCATGATACCCCACAGAATAATTTAATATCTGCTAGTCTAGACAACATAAGTAATTAGGTTAAGCATGTCAGTGCGGGGAGGGCCGGGTCTGTTGTATGTTTTTTTTTTTTTTTTTTTTTTTTTTTATGAGACAGAGTCTTGCTCTGTTGCCAGGCGCCAGGCTGGAGTGCAGTGATGCGATCTTGGCTCACTGCAACCTCCGCCTCCCGGGTTCAAGCAATTTTGCCTCAGCCTCCCAAGTAGCTGGGACTACAGGCACGTGCCACCATGTCCAGCTAATTTTTATATTTTAATAGAGACGGGGTTTCACTATGTTGGCCAGGATGGTCTCGATCTCTTGACCTCATGATCCATCCGACTCGGCCTCCCAAAGTGCTGGGATTACAGGCGTGAGCCACCGCGCCCGGCCTGTTGTATTAATTCTAATGTGGAAGAAGTATTGGGAACAGGAAATTGCCATTGGAGAAGCCGCAGTAGTGACAGGTGCAGATTACAGCCCTCAGGAGGCCAAGGCGGGCAGATCACTTTAGGCCAGTAGTTCAAGACCAGCCTGGCTAACATGGAGAAGCCCCGTGTCTACTAAAAATAAAAAAATTAGACAGGCATGGTGGCTCACACCTGTGATCCCAACACTTTGGGAGGCTGAGGCGGCTGGATCACAAGGTCAAGAGCAAATGGTGAAACCCTGTCTATACTAAAAATACAAAAAAATAGCTGGGTGTGGTGGTGTGCAGCTGTAGTCCCAGCTACTCAGGAGGCTGAGGCAGGAGAATCATTTGAACCTCGGAGGCAGAGGTTGCAGTGAGCCAAGATTGCTCCATCACGCTCCAGCCTGGTGACAGAGCTGTCTCAAAAAAAAAAAAAAAAAAAAGAACCCTCAGTGTACACGAAGCGAGGGTGACGTGTGGTGTGAAGCAGGTGTCTGCTGAGTCTTGAGAAACCTCCCCTGGAGATGCGCAGTGACCTCCAGGGAGACAGTGGTCACATCACAGCAGAGCAGCAGAGGCCCCTTAACCCCATAGTCACTGCCAGGAGCAAACTGTACAAACAGCGCCACCTGGTGGCGTCACTGAGAGCGCAGTGTCATCTGGTTCTGCCCCACTGCATGACCCGAATCTAATCCCAAGGAGACATCAGACACAGACCCAAACCCAGGGACCTTCTGCGAAGTGACGGCCAGCGCCTCACTTCGTTACGTAAGATGTTATTTGGGGAACTGGGTATACACACTGTCCTATTTTTGCAACTTTTTGGAAGTCTGAAATTATTTTGAAATGAGAAAAAAAAATGCTTTGTATGAAACTGTAGTGGAATAGATTGAGTCAGTTCTCATTTAGAAATAACTTCAGTGAAATTTCCAATAGGGATGATGCCGGCATGAATGGTTTTAGCAGGTCACAGGTAAAGAAGGCTGAGTCCCAGAATATCGCCATTGTGTGGACAGCCTGAGTCCTTACGCACGACCAGTGGCTTCCCGACGTTGCCTTTGATTTTCTAGGTCTGGTTGCTAAATGTGCTCAGCTTAAGAATCCAGACACCCTGTTGTTCCCGCCAGAGCTTCTCAGAAGATATTTCGGGTAGTTCATCATCTGTCATGTGCAGGATGCATTTTATTTCTCATACACACTTGTCATGATAAGCCAGCCACATTATTAAAAGACAATTTCCGGAACGTTTTCCGAGCGTTCCCCTTGGGCATGAGGTAAACCAGAGGTGGCTGTGGTCGCAGGCCTGGCCCCGTGGTTCTTCCCAGAAAGGTGAGGCCTGACCTCGAGGCCCGGAGTCCCCCAGGGTCGGATCTGCAGCCCAGGGGCTGATGTGCGGGGTCTCATTTGCACAGGCCGGTTAGCCAGAGCTCGGCGCTGGCTCTGTTCCACCCAGGCTTCAGGAGCAAGGCAAACCACCTTCCTGAAGCTTCCTGTATCGTTTCCTCTGGCTGCACGAACATTACTGTCTGCCCAGGGACTTAAAGCAACGGAAGCATTACTATTCCAGAGCCATGTCTAAAAGGGGCCCAAGCCGGACACCGTGGCCCCTGCCTGTCATCCCAGCGGTCCCAAGAGGCCAATGTGGGAGGATCGCCTGAGGCCAGGATTTGAGACCAGCCCTGGCAACGTAGTGAAACCCTGTCTCTACAAAAAAATTTTAAAAACTTCCCTGGCATGGTGGCATGCACCTGTAGTCCCAGCTATTCAGGAGGCTGAGGCGGGAGGGTCGCTTGAGCCTGGAACATAGAGGCTGCAGTACACTGATCACATCACTGCACTTCAGCCTGGAAGACAGAGCAAGACCCTGATTCCAATTATAAATAGCCCAGCAGGGCTGTGTCCCCCCTCAGCAGGCTCTGTTTCCCACCTTCTCTGGCGTGTAGAGGCACCTCAGTCCCGAGCTGGGCCCCTCATCCATCCTCAAGCCAGCAGCGCAGCCCCTCCCAATCCCTCCAGCCCCTGCCCCTGTGTGCGTGTCTCTGGCTCTGACCTCCTGCCTCCCTCTCAGGATCCCTGGGACTGCACGGGGCCCTGCTAATCCAGGACCATCCCCATCTCGGTCTCAAACAACCCCATGTGCAGAGTCCCTCTTGCCATGTAAGGCACCATGTTCACAGGTCCCAGGGGCCGGGATGCACACGTCTTCAGGGTCACTTCTGTCCCTACAGCTCCTGGTTGCGAGGTATGTGGGTGACTCAGGCTTGACCCGGGGTGGCACCAGGTTCCTCTGGTCGCTGGGGGGCCTCAGGTATCTGCACTCGGAGGAGAGGGTAGCGGCCTGCTCGTCCACTCTGAAGAGTGGGGCGGGGGTCATGACTTGGGGCACCGGGCTTGGTCTTCGGGGCCACCCGCCTGACAGTGCCGGACAGAGTACGATGGTTTGGTGTAGGGGGCGGGAGCGCACCCCGCTGAGCCTGCAGGGGCTGTGTGACCTTCCAGGGAGCAGAAGCGCTGTGGCGGGGCGACCCCTGCTGGACGGTGGCGGCACTGAGGCAGCCTCAAAGGTCAACTGCAGGGGCAGGGCCGGGGACTGTCACCGGGGGCAGGGACTGTGTGATTCGTGCAGATAGGCCTCTGCCCCAGGACCCACCAGTGGGGGCAGTGATAGGGGCCAGGGCGGGATGGTCCAGGCAGGGGCCCTTTGGGCAGCAGAGCCACAGACCCTCCCCGGGGTCCCAGTTCTCAAGGCAGATGTGGGAAGGCATCAGCCCTCATGGGCACCTGCTGGGGTGGGGTTCCTGCTTTGCCAAGGCCTCTCTGTGAGGGGAGTGGCCTGGACGTGGGGCAGGGGGTGCTGGCATTCTCTGAGGCCACCAGTGCAGATACCAATCACTGCGCACAGACCAGCCAAACTTAGGGCCTCAAACCTCATCTTCTGGCTCCCACTTCTGTGGCTCTGGGGCTGGCTGGGCTCAGCCGGGCAGTTCACAAGCAGGTATGAGGAGGCTGGAGTCACTGAGCTCCTCCCTTGCTGGCATGGGTTCCAGCCCCTGAGTGGGCAGGACTGGGCTCAGGGCCGTGTTCCTGGGCTCTTTCTGCATGGCCTCTGCAGTGTGGAGGCTGCAGAGGGGCCCAGCTGTGTATGGGGAGGCAGGGCAGGGGCGAGGGGCCAGGCAGAAGCCACATCCTCATGTGACCCCATGTCAGAGGTCACAGGCCACCGTCCTGCATGGTCTGGGACAGTCACAGCCCCCCACCACATTGCTGGTGGACGTGAGAGGAGTGTCAGTCACAGTGTGGGGTGGGGCGCGAGGGGAGGGAAGCGAGGGAAGAGGATAGGTTCATAGATCGTGGATAGAGATGATGATGGTGACGGATGAGTCACAGATGGCAGATAAACAGATGACATAGGTAGAGGACAAGGAGACTGCTTGATAGTAGATACAGACGATAGACATGGACGGTGGGGGACGGACGACAGGTGACATAGACACATGATAGATCACACAGATAGATGATGGACAGATGGACAGAAGGGGATGATGAGTGAGAGGGAGGGAGAGAGAGAGGGGCCACAGCCAAGGCCCCTCTGGGAAAGGCAAGCCCCACCTAGGCTGCATTCACCTGTCCTGACGCATGTCCACATCTCTTTCTCTGTGAGACCGCGGGGCTTCTCCAGCCTGACTCTGCGGGGTGCAGTCAGCGGGGGATCTCTCGTGTCTGCTTCTGGCACAGACAGGCCTGTGGCTCATTCCCGCAACAGTGCCCATGAGATGGGTGACCCAGCCTCAGTCTCCCCGTCTGCTAAGGCACATGGTATCATAACGCTTGGGCGCTGAGGGGTGAAGTGGACTCCAGGGCAGAGGGGTCCATATGGCCTCAGCCCATGCAGCCAAGCAGGAAGAGCCACTGGGTTCTTATTTAAACACTAGAGAAACGGCCTTCAGAACGAGGCGTGCATGCGCTACCTGTGTGTGACCGCACCCGCCACCTGACCCTCTGTGCTTGGCTCCTGTCACTCAGCACAGCGTGTTCAAGCTTCACCTGTGTCATGGCGTGTCCGTAGCTGAGTTGCACTTGGTGTGTGCACAGACGACACTTGGCTTATCCACCCATCAGCTGGTGGATATTTGGGCTGTTTGCATTTGGGGCTGTTATGAGTTCATGCTGGCCAAGCACAGGGGTTCATGCCTATAATCCTAGCGCTTTGAGAGGCTGAGGCAGATGGATCACCTGAAGCCAGGAGTTCAAGACCTGCTTGAGTAACATAGAAAGACTCTGTCTCTACCAAAAAACAAAACAAAAAAAACCCCACCAAATTGAACTGGGCATGGTGGCACATACCTGTATTCCCAGCTATTCAGGAGGCTCAGGAGGGAAGAGTGGCATGAGCCCAGAGGTTGAGGCTGCAGTGAGCTATGATTGCACCACTGTACTCCAGCCTGGGTGACAGAGCAGGACCCTGTCTCAAAAATAATAATAATAAAAAAAGAATGATGCTGCTGTGAACACTGTCTGAGTGTGTGTGGACGTGTTTCCTCTGTCCTCAGGTGCACACCAGGGAGTCTGCTGGGTCACCCGGCAGCTCCCTGCCAGCCTGTTTTCCAGGGCGGCTGCACCGTCTCGACCTACCCACGCTGTGGAGGGTCCAGCCGCCGTATCCTCACTGGCACTGATCTGTAAGTCCCAGCGCCCACACGTCTTCACTGCGTCCTGGTGTGGAGTGTCGTCTCATTGTGGCTTTGATTGACATTTCCCTGACGAGTAATGGTGCTGAACATTTCCTGTGCCTGTCGTTTCCTTGGAGAAGCGTGTATTCAGATTCTTTGCCCTTGTTTTAATTGGTTCACTTGCCTTTTTATTATTGAGTTGCATGAGTTCTTTATAAGTCACTGTTTCTTGAGGTTGTACCAATTTGGGTGTGAACTTCAACTCTATTGGCCGATAGTCATTGCTGAAAGGGACCAGGGCTAGGGGAGGGAGAGCGCCTCCCAACATTCTGTGTCAAGCTGGGCCTCCTCCCCATGCCAAGTGTGTGATTCCAGCCCTAGAGGACCCTGCTGGTCCCAGGCCTCAAGAGGTGGCAGCCGGGGATTCCTGGGCTGTGACTGGAGCAGTCAGGCCAACACCAGCTGCCCAACGTAGGAGGAGAGGATGGATGGGGCGATGGCAGGACCCCTGCTGGGGACAGTGCCCAGCCCCTTGCCTGCTGCCAGCCCCTCAGCCACAGGGAAGACTCTCCACACCCCCCTTCTCCATGCCAGACCCCATCTCTATTTGGAAAACTAAGCAAAAGATAGATTCAAATGCCCCAAAACCCAGTAAGCCAACCAGCGCACCCACCATCCCTGGCGCGTCATCTGGGGAGGCCCCTGCAAAATCCCTGCTTCCCAAGGGGTTTCCAGGTCTAGCCCCACTCCCAGAAAACGGTGCCGAGACCACCTCTGGTCCTGGGTGCTGTTTCCCCGTCCCCTGCATTTCTGGACACAGCGGCTGTCTCTGGGGAATCCCTGTGTCTCCTTTAAGCCTCTCCTGAGCGGAGCTCCTTCGAATCACTGCGCTGCTGAGCAGGTATACGAGGGGCGGCGGGGCCCCCACAGCAGGCAGAAGGCCGGGGAGGGTCTGTGCAGGGCCGAAGGCACAGATGCAGAGGACAGGGTGGAGGCTGCAGCCAGTCCCCGGAGGGAGCCGGCCACATGGGGGCCCGACATCACGACCCCCATCCCCATGGCCTGGGCAGGCAGAGCCAGGAGCCGCCCACCCCGTGCTGAGCCTAGATGTTGAAGGCCCCTCCCTGGCCTCCTCTCCCAAGGGCGCAGGACGGCATTCTGAGCTCACAGCCATTGGGGGAGGCGGTGTCCAAGCCCAGATAATTGGACTGAATTAGCCCTGTCCCCTGTGAGGGGCGGAGAGGGAAGCGAACCTCACCACCCTCCCCTCCCCTGAGGCTTGGCAGCTCCTGGGTTGAGCAACTCCTCCTGGGTGTTAAGCAAGATGGTCGAAGAGCAGGGCCCAGTCCAGCCTCAGTCCCTTTGCCTCGTCCCTGGGGAAAGCCCCCTTCCACTGGAGCCGAGAGGCTCACCCTGCAGCTGCAGACCTTGGAGGGGCCAGCTTCCAATCAAAGTCGCCTGTGGGCCTACTGTGTGCAGGCCCCATGTTCAGGGAACACTGGAAGAGCCGGGCCCTGCTCTCAGGAGCTCCCTGCCTAGGGCCTGCTGCATGGCCCAGTGGTCAGGGGAGGTCGGTGCCTCCAGCCCTCGACTAGGGAGACGCTTGAGGAATGGGTGTTGGGGGTCCCTGGTACAGCCGTGCAGGTCAGTGACAAATGGGGCAGGAGACTCAGCAGAGCTTGTGGGTTGCTGGGTGTGAGTAGGAGCAGGCAGGCTGCCTGTCCAGGCCCCTCGTCGGCCCCTGCTGGCCAGAACAGCCTTTGACCAGCGCTGGTCTGGGTCTGGCCCGCCCTGAGCTGTGCTGTTACCTTCCGGATTCTTCCTGAGTCCTGAGCTCCGCACCCCTGCCTAACCCTGACCACAGCCAGTGGGACAGCAGGATCCCAGGACAGCTGTGCTCTCAGGGGCCCAGACAGCCTCCTCTCCAGAAGAATCCACCTCAGCCCCAACATCTCTTAGATCTGCGCGGCTCCTCACCTCGTGGCCTCCCACCTCCCGGGTGATGTCATCTTTCCCTTAGTGAGATGGAGAGACAGAGAAGGCAGGACGCCCCCGCTGGAGCCGCCCCACGTGGGGAAGAGGCCCTGGAACAGCAGGTGATGGTCTTGGCTCGTGCCAGAAGCCCTGGCGTGTGGGATACCTGCCCACCCCGAGCCCTCCCTGTGGCCTTTTCTATGCCTCATACGAGGACTTCCCCCTCTTTGGGGACCTTGGGTAATGGCTCTGTCAGGGTGTGTCACTTGTTATATCATTTTATGTTTATTCCAGTCCCGAGGTGTGTGGCCTCCGGCAAGTGATTGAGCCTCCCCGTGCCTCAGTCTTCCCAACTGAAAATGGAGCTTCAGTAAGAAAATCCATGTCAGGTCTGGCATAGTGGCTCAGGCCTGTAATTCCAGCACTTTCAGAGGCTAAGGCGGGCAGATCACATGAGTTCAGGAGTTCGAAACCGGCCTGGCCAACATAGTGTAACCCCATCTTTACCAAAAAATAAAAAAATTAGCTGGGCATGGCGGCACATGTTTGCAGTCCCAGCGACTCAGGGCGCTGAGGCAGGAGAATCTCTTGAGCCCCGGAAATGGAGCTTGCAGTGAGCCAAGATTGTGCCACAGAACTCCAGCCTGGGCAATAGACCAAGACACTGCCTAAAAAAAAAAAAAAAAGAAAAAAGAAAAGAAAAGAAAAGAAAAGAGAAAAGAAAAGAAAAAGAAAAGACAAGTCAGGCTGTTTCTCTTTTTCCTAATACCTAGCACAGAGGGGCTGCTGTTATTAATGCTCGTCTGTCTTTATTAAGCCACATTCTCAAAGCTCGTGCTGTATGGTGGATTCCAAGCCTGGCACAGGGACCCAGAGATGGAAATGGCACTTGTCCTTGCCCCAGAGGCTCCAGTCTGAGGGAGGAGAAAGACCTGTGTGAACAGTTACAGGGAGAGAGCATGTGATGCCAGAGACACAGAGCGAAACGGGCTGCCGAGATTTGCCTCAGGTGGACAGAGCTTAGGCAGCTCCGTAATCCCTCATCGGCTGGAGCACGGGGACAGGTACCTTTGGGGGCACTCTGGTGGGTGCAGCCTCAGCGGAAGCCATTCCACATCCCATGCCATGGCCCCCTGCGATGCCACTTGGAGTACAGATCCACACAAAACTCTTGCAAAGATGTTGGCACAGGGGAGATTGTGTAGACCGTGATCTGATGCTCTAAATGGCCCTCTGCCAGGGACCAGGTGAACAAGTCATGGTCCAGTTGAACTTTTTTTTTTTTTGAGATGGAATTTTGCTCTTGTCGCCCAGGCTGGAGTGCAATGGCGCAATCTCGGCTTACTGCAATCTCCACCTCCTGAGTTCAAGCGTTTCTCCTGCCTCAGCCTCCCAAATAGCTGGGATTACAGGCCTGCGCCACCACACCTGGCTAATTTTTTTGTATTTAGTAGAGACGGGGTTTCACCATGTTGGTCAGGATGGTCTTGAACTCCTGAACTCAGTTGGTCCACCCGCCTCAGCCTCCCAAAGTGCTGGGATTACAGGCGTGAGCCACTGTGTCTGGCTGGACTTTTGAGTAGAATGAATGCAACCATTTAAAGAGTCCGGGTATGGTGCTCACATCTGTAAACACAGCACTTTGAGAGGCTGGGGCAGGAGGATCGCTTGAACCCAGGAGTTCAAGACCAGCCTGCAACAAAGGTGAGACCCCCTGTCTCAGGCTGGAGTGTAGTGACACCATCATAGCTTACTGCAGCCTCAACTTCCTGGGCCCAAATGATCCTCCTGCCTCAGCCTCCTGAGTAACTGGGACTCCAGGCCCCCACCATGACACCTGGCTAAATTTTGTATTTTTTGTAGAGATGGGGTCTTGCCATGTTGCCCAGGCTCGTCTCAAATCCTGAGCTTAAGCAATCTACCAGCCTCCCAAAGTGCTGGGATGATAGCCGTTAGCCAAGAAACCCTGTCTCCTGGAATGAATGAATGAATGAATGAATGAAAACTTCAGGCCGAGGACCTTCATTCTGGAAGGTGCTGAGGAATTGTTTGTTAATCTCGGCTGCCTGGAAGGCAGTGGGGAGAGGCTTTTCATTTTTCAGCCCTGCTGGGGCCCAGGGCGCCCATTGCACTGTGGCAGACAAGAGCCGGCCTGTTTTCAGCAGCATGTATTGCGTTAACAATGTAAGAAGAAAATGGAAAGAATTTGAAAAATCGCTGGGGTATGCAGAAGAAGGGTTCCCAAGTCTGAGAGGAGGCGACATCAAAGCCAGGTTTTTTGTTACCGATCAGCCCCCATGTTAGGTCCTGGCTGAGACCCTCAGCCTGCCTGAGTGGGAGGGGTGCCCAGTGGGTCCTGTCTGTGGTGGTGGGCGGCGGGGTGGGTTTCAGGGAGAGGCTCCACTTGGGCCCTCTGCGGCCTCAGTGCCCTGGGACGGTGGCGTTTGTCGGTTGCTGTCTGCCCCTCCCAGGCAGGGATGGTGTGAGCGCGCTGGTCCCCAGAGGGACACACACACCTTCCTTCCACGAACACCCCCGTGCCCATGATCTTGGTGGGCTCAGCAGGTGCCCTCTGTGCCCGAGACCCCTGCGTGGCCCCACAGTGGGTATGCAGGCTCCGTCCTGGCGCATACAGCTGCACGAGGGTCCCACCCAGGCCGGCCAGGTTTTGGGGGTGCCTCGCGCCCGGGCAGGTGGGGCACTGCGCCCCGGATGGGGGCGGGCGGCGGCGACTTCCCGGCGGGTTCCTGGGGCGCTCGGGCTGGGGGTGCCGGAGCGGCCAAGGGAGGAGGCCACACACCCGCCCGCCCGCGCCGCTGGGGGCCGCCCGCGGGCCTTGCCGGCCAGAGCGCAACGTGCGCCCCGGGCCCCGCGCCGGCACTGGCTGAGCGACCGCGGCGGAGACACGAGCAGCGGCGGCGGCGGAGGGCGGGAGGAATGCGGAACCGGCGCGCAGGCTGAGGCCGCCCGGGATGGCGCAGGGACGGCGGCGGCGGGCGGCCTGCGCGGGGTCCTAGCGAGCCGGGCGGACGCTCCCGGCCCCGGCCCCGGCATCGGCATCGCGGGCGCATCGCGGCCATGGCCAAGGAGCGGCGCAGGGCGGTCCTGGAGCTGCTGCAGCGGCCGGGGAATGAGCGCTGCGCGGACTGTGGCGCCCCGGGTAGGTGCGGGCCGGGTGGGCCCTGGTGGGTGGGCATGAGGGTCCCGGGTGGGCGCGGGGGTGCCGGGGCCTGGGCGGGCGGGGGTGGCGGCGCAGAACACCGGGCCAGGTCGGCGCTCGGGTGGGGCCCGGGCCCGGCTGCACCTGCGGGGACCCAGAAGTCTCCCCGGGCCAGGCGGAGCGGGAGGCGCCTCCCCAGGGCCCCAGAGGCCCCCCGGCCGCTGCCTCCCCTCCCCTCCCCCGCCAGGCTGCGTGTCTCACGGTCACCATGGACCGCCCGCCGCGTTGCGAAAGCTCAGGCTCCGCACAGAAAGAGGAAATTGGGGCTGGCTGCAGGGAGGGAATGGACTGCCGGCCGGAGGGAGCTGCAGGGGCGTGGGGTCCGCCGGCTCGGGGGCCACCTCGGGGTGACGTCATGCCCCAACCCCTCCCGCCTGCACTGGGTTGGGGGTCCCTGGGGGTGAGCAGCGCCCCCTCACCCGCTTCCTGCACCTGGCTGCTCTGGGGCAGGCGCCAGGACAGGTGGGACCTGGGAGAGGTGGGGCCGGACGCAGGTCCTTGTCCACCTGCCTCCGGTTTTCCTGGCCAGGCATCCCTGACTTGGTTTCCTGCGCCCCTGGTCTGTGGGATTTCAAGGCACTGGAGTCCAAAGGCGGGGAGTCCCTCCCTTCCAGGCCTGGTCCTGCCATTGGCTGCAAAAGGGCCCAGCACCCAGACCAGCCCTGCCCTGCTCAGAGCTGTCAGACCCAGGCCATCTGTCCTGTGTGGAGAGGGACCTGCAGGAGCAGTCCCATCACCCCGGACACACCAGGAATCTGGGGGCCAATTGCCCGAGCCCCTCGGAGCAAACCTAAACTCACTAGCGGTGGCCAAGGTTGGGGGGCAGGCGGGGAAGACCCTGCATTTGCCCCCAGGGCCCTGGATCAGCATGCAGCCTCTGCGCACCCAGAAACAAGACCTGATTCCCTCAGCGATGGAGGGGTCTCTGGCAGTCCCAGGTCTTGGTGGCTGCTGTCTGGCCGCAGTGTGGCTGGAGAGGCCACACCAGGAGCTGGGGTGGTCAGAGGGGTCAGTCACAGGCTTTTCTGGAAAGACAGGTTGGACCCACGGCCTTTCCATGGCCTCCTGAAGCAGGATGGTGCAGGGTCTGTGTCATGGTGTGTGATGGGGCGGCCCCCTGGGCTGGCTCACCCCAGACTCTTCCCCACCGACCCCCAACCTTTATTTCCACCTGTTCAGGAATGCTTGGCCAGAGAGCCAGAGGAAAGGACCTGGCCTGGGGTTGCTGTGGCCCAGCAGGAGGGAAGCTGGGCTTGTCTCTGAACCTCTGGCCACGTAGCCTGGGAGCAGCTTCTCTGGACGTAGAGCCCCTCTCCAGCCGCCCTCTGGGCCTCCCAGCCTGGGCAGGAGGAAGAGGGGACTTCCCTGGTCTGCTGAGCCCTTCAGTGGCCCCTCTCCTAGTGGGTGCAAGTGTGCCTGGACCACGTGCTACGCTTCCAGCCTGCCCCCTCCCAGCAGTTCCCCCCCGCCATGCCCCATGCTGCCTGGCACAGGGCCGCACCTCTGCTTTTTTAGAACTGGCCCATGACCTCAGTGTCTTGCCTCCTCTGTTGGGTAGCGCCGTGGAGTGGGGATACTGTGCAGGGTTGCTCTCATTTCTCAGTCAGGGAGACCACTGCCTTGCCAACTGGAGCTGTCTTAGGGGACATGGGCCCCAAAGGTAGACCAGGCCTCCCAAGGCCGGGCCACACCGGCTACTGTGCTTATCCCCGCTCCCGAGTGCTCTGTCCAAGGGGTAGAATGGAGGTGTCAGGAGGTGGCGGGCTGCCTGGACCCCCATGACCCCATGGCATATCCTAGAGGGCTCTGTGCTGCTTTGCTGATGCGTGCTGCGCTGGGGCCTCCCATTCCTGCTGTGGCCCAGAGAGTGAAGTGGAACCTCACCGGTGTTGATAGGGGCTGGGGTGACCG
This sequence comes from Saimiri boliviensis, assembly GCF_048565385.1. Classification (NCBI taxonomy): domain Eukaryota; kingdom Metazoa; phylum Chordata; class Mammalia; order Primates; family Cebidae; genus Saimiri; species Saimiri boliviensis. The sequence goes on along the minus strand of NC_133449.1, from coordinate 151,001,267 downwards.
ACACTGTCTGCTGTCCTCAGAACAGCGTCCTGTGCACTGGCTCACGGCTGGCGCAGACCTGGACGGCAGGACATCAGACGGGTCCAGGCCTGGGGGTGCTGGGGTGGACTTGGCCAAGCCTCACCCACTGGTGGTGTGAGGGAGGCAGTCTGGGGATCTCTGCAGCCTCCGCAGAAGCTCCTTCCAAACTCTCCTATTGTTTGTGCCAATAGTGGGTTCCCCTGACCTTGAACAGGGGGCCTCCCCCAGCGGCCGCCCAGAGAGCCTCTCATCTCAGGCCTGGCAGGTAGGTGGGGGGAGGGGTGTGCTTGGATCCACTGTCCTACGAGACCTGGGTGGGGGTCTCCATCCTATGTGGGGGTTGGGGGAGGGAGGAGATGCCTCTGCATCCTGGGAGCTGCCTGCCAATTGCAACAAAGAACAGGGACTGGGTGTGCTTTGGGAGGCTAAGCCAGGAGGATCGTTTGAGGCCAGGAATTGGAAGCTGCGTGAGTTGTGATCACACTGCAGGCAAGGCCAGAATGAGACCCTGTCTCAAGAAAAGGAAAAATAGACAGATTCTCCTCTTGAGTCTCAGCCCGTCTGATGCCCTGGAAGGACTGGGGTGTCTGAGCTCTTTTTTTCTTTTTTCTTTTTATTTTTTTTAATTTTTTATTTTATTTATTTATTTTTTTTGAGACGGAGTTTCGCTCTTGTTGCCCAGGCTGGAGTGCAATGGCGCGATCTCGGCTCACCGCAACCTCCGCCTCCTGGGTTCAGGCAATTCTCCTGCCTCAGCCTCCTGAGTAGCTGGGATTACAGGCACGTGCCACCATGCCCAGCTAATTTTTTTTTGTATTTTTAGTAGAGACGGGGTTTCACCATGTTGACCAGGATGGTCTCGATCTCTTGACCTCGTGATCCACCCGCCTCGGCCTCCCAAAGTGCTGGGATTACAGGCTTGAGCCACCGCGCCCGGCCTTTTCTTTTTTATTTTAAGATAAGGTCACCTGTCACCGATGATGGAGTGCAGTGGCACAATCTTGATTCACTGCAGCCTCTGCCTCCAGAGCTCAAGCAATCCTCCCACCTCAGCCTCCTGAGTAGCTGGGACTGCAGGTCCGTGCCACCATGCTCAGCTAATTTTTTTTTTTTTTTTTTTTTTTTTTGAGACAGTGTTGCTATGTTACCCAAGCTGGAGTGCAGTGATGCAGTCTTTCCTCACTGCAACCTCCAACTCCCGGTTCAAACAATTTTCTTGCCTCAGTCTCCCAAGTAGCTGGGATTTCAGGTGTGCACCACCATACCTGGCTAATTTTTTTGTTTTTTATTTGTTTGTTTTTGAGATAGAGTTTCGTTCTTGTCACCCAGGTTGGAGTGTAGTGACGTGATCTCGGCTCACTGCAACCTGTACCTCCTGGGTTCAAGCGATCCTCTTGCTTCAGCCTCCCAAGGAGCTGGGATTACAGGTACCCACTAGAACCCCCAGCTAATTTTTATATTTTTGGTAGAGACGGGGTTTTACTGTATTGGTCAGGCTGGTCTCGAACTCCTGATCTCAGGTGATCCTCCTGCCTTGGCCTCCCAAAGTGCTAGGATTGCAGATGTGAGCCACTGCACCCGCCATAATTTTTGTGTTTTTAGTAGAGATGGGGTTTCAGCATGTTGACCAGGCTGATCTTGAACTCCTGACCTTAAGTGATCTATCCACGTCAGCCTCCGAAAGTGTTGAGATTCCAGTTGTGAGCCACCGTACTCAACCTAATTTTTGTATTTTTTTGGGACAGAGACGGTTTTGCCATGTTTGTCAGGCTGGTCTCAAACTCCTGGCCTCAAGCAGTCCTCCTGCCTCAGCCTCCTAAAGTGCTGGGATTACAGGCATGACCCACCTTGCCTGGCCTGTATATGGGCTCTTTAAGTGGGTTGGAGAGCAGGTATTGTCTGGTACTTCCTAGGAAGCCCTGTGGCCTGGACCATCCCGTGCAGGCTCTGGTGGCTCAGGTGCTGCTCCCTCATTCCACACCTGAGCCCCCAGCCAGATCCAGGCTCCAGGGTGGCCCTGGCCCCAGGGATAACTGGGCACAAGTTACCCTGGGGGCCAGTCCTCCAGGCTCAGAGGAATCGGAGCCCATGATTACAAGGCAAACAGGGTGGACTTATAGCTCAAGCTTCTCATTCAACCCAGGAAGGCTTCAGGGCAGAGGTGATGTTTCAGAAATTGCTGGTAGCAAATCCCTTGGTGGGGAGGAGTTTCAGGAATTTGGCCTGGCATGGGTGAGGGTGAGAAGAAGACTGCTGAGTAGAGCCTGGGCAGACTTCCTTCCCTCCCCAGGGCTGCAGCCCAGCTAGGTTGGATATTTTTTTTAAATTTAAATAATAATTTCACTTCTCATCATTTTAAGTGCACAGTTCAGGGTCATTGAGCACGTTCACCTCACCAAGCCACCGCCAGTGTCTCCAGAACCACCTTATCTTCCCAAACTGAAGCTCTGTCTCCTTTCAACATCGGCTCCAGATCTCCTCTCCCCAGTCTGAGGCATCCACCCTTCTACTTTCTTTCTTTTTTGAGATGGAATCTCCTGTCGCCCAGGCTGGCATGCAGTGGCACAATCTCAGCGCACTGCAACCTCCGCCTCCCGGGTTCAGGCCATTCTCCTGCCTCAGCCTCTCAAGTAGCTGGGATTACAGGCATGTTTCACCATGCCCGGCTAATTTTTGTATTTTTCTTTTTCTTTTTTTTTTTAGTATTTTTAGTAGAGACCGGGCTTCACCATTTGACCAGGCTGATCTAGAACTCCTGACTTCAGGTAATCCTCCCGCCTCAACCTCCCAAAGGGCTGGGATGACAGTCATGAATCACCGTGCCCAGCCTCTACTTTCTGTCTCTATGAATCTGATGACTCCAGGGACCTCGTAGGAGTGACATCGTACAGTATTTATCCTTTTGTGACTGGCCAAATTCGCTCAGCCTAACGTCCCCAGGTTCACAGATGCTGAACTCCTGACCTCAAGTGCTCCACCTGCCTCGGCCTCCCAAAGTGCTGGGATTCCAGGTGTGAGTCACTGTGCCCGGCCTAATTTTTGTATTTGGTTGGTAGAGACAGGGTTTTCCATGTTTGCTTCAGGTTGTTTGGGTCTGTACCTGTGGGGTCCAGCCCTCCAGGGTTCTGTGAGCCCCTCCCAGCTGGTGCAGAGATGAAAAATTGTAGAAATAAAAGACACATGGACACAGAGATAGAGAAAAGAGAGCTTGGGCCCAGGGGTCCGCTGCTACCCAGATCGAGGAGACCAGCAGTGGCCCCGAATGCCGGGACAGACGCTGTCACCTTTATTGAGTTGCAAATCTGGGGGCAGGGTAGGTAGGGCATGGCCTTGGTGGTTGGTGACTGGGGGCAGGGTAGATAGGGTGTGGCAGTGATAGGATCAAGTACATCACATGTCATTCAGGTAGGGTCTTAGGAATTTCTGGCACCCGAAGCGAGGTAAGGAGCATAATGCATCAGCACCTTTTCCATACTTATCAAGAAAGAACTAAAACATTAAGATTGATGCTACTATTACTGATTATCTTTTCTGAGAAAAAAGTAACCAGGTGCAGAAGCAGAACATGAGAGTGGATATGGAATGTGACTGCGGAAACACAGCATTGCATAGAGACAGTTAAGGCCCCAGATGTCTGTGGGTCTGCCTGACAGCCGTCAGGCCTTACCACAAGAGCCTGGAGAAGCGGAGTTTTCTCCAAACTTCCCCAGGAAGGAGATGTCTCGGCCATTTTGGACATCTCCTCCCCTAGCTGGCTAAACGGCGGGCGCTTTCACAGCGCTGGCGATGCCGCACAGCCAGGGCGCCCTCCAGCAGCCCTTATGCGGGTGTGACAGGGCTCAGAGCATCTTGTCTTGGAGTCATTCATTTCACAGTGTCACCCCAGGTTCACACTTCCGACCTGAGAGGCATTAAAGAATTAAGATCACCTATGAATAACTAAGAGCACATATGAATAACTAATAACCACTATGGTCATATTTCTAGTTACTTTCTTCTTAATTAATTAATTAATTATTTTTTGAGACCGAGTTTCGCTCTTGTTACCCAAGCTGGAGTGCAATGGCGCGATCTCGGCTCACCGCAACCTCCGCCTCCTGGGTTCAGGCAATTCTCCTGCCTCAGCCTCCTGAGTAGCTGGGATTACAGGCACGCGCCACCATGCCCAGCTAATTTTTTGTATTTTTAGTAGAGACGGGGTTTCACCATGTTGACCAGGATGGTCTCGATCTCGACCTTGTGATCCACCTGCCTCGGCCTCCCAAAGTGCTGGGATTACAGGCGTGAGCCACTGCGCCCAGACTTCTTCGTTATTTACATGGAAATGGGCTGAGGTCTTTCGCTCCTGCCTGGTGCTTATGGGATCTCCCCACTGCATGTACCCAGGGCTGGAGTTGCTGCGTCCCATGGTGATTCTGCGCTGAGCTGGTTGAGGTTAACTGCTAAAGACGGTTTTCCCTACCTGGTTTTGCATGCAAGCCGCAGGCCAGCAGGTCCCACGTGCCCGCCCGCCTGCCTGCCTGCCCTGCGGCCGGGCGTGGAGGGCTGGTGCAGGCCACCAGCTGGCACTCAGGGCTGGAAGGAGTTGGAGACCTTTCCCTCAGCCCTGCACTTGGTGCCCAGGCCCTGGCCAGGCTCCCCAAATTCCAGCCTAAACCGGGTCCCCTCCCCAGATGGACCCAAGCTGTGGTACGGGCAAGGGCTACCCCTTTGCAGACTCCTTGAGCCACTGGGCTGGCCGTGACTGCAGCCAGCTTCCCTGACGCACAGGCGCAGCGAGTTGGACCTCAGCTCCAGACGCATCTCAGGTTAGGCTTGGGGCTTCCCCCACCCCCATGCCCCGTGCTCCTAGACTGTTGCTGTTCGGGACTCAGAGGCCTTTGCCAAACCTTGCTCTGTGGCAGCACCTGGCAGGCAGCTACATCCTGGCATCTTCTCCCCTGTCACCCGTCAGGGGGCCGCATGGCCCCATTTAGCAAATGAAAGAATGAGGAAATGGGAAGGAACTTGGCGGGGTCCAAGGTGGCCAAGGGGGCACGTGGCCGTGTGGCCAGGAGGTGTGTTCTTATGTGCCTGGGAGAGGCAGAAAAGGCCCATGAGGGCTGAGCTCCAGCGTTGCCCTCCCCTGAGCTCTGGTGGGCAAGGTGCCTTCCCCGGCTCCGTGCACCCTTACTGAGTGCCTTGCCCTGTATGGTCACCGGGGCTCAGGGAGACCGGACCACACCAGGCCTTTGCTCTCAGCATCTGCGTTCCTTGGAGGGGAGACAAGGACAGATGGTGACAGCACTTGGGGACAGGGAGGGCTGAGGGCAGAGTAAGAATTGTGAGTGAGGATGATGGTGGGGGGGCGTCTGCTCTGTGAGTGGTTGACAAGGATGCCTTTCAGCTGAGACCTGGGTGGTGAAAAAGGGTGGGGCGTGCAAACCTCTGGAGGAAGGACATTCCGGGACCGGCTGAGTCTAAAGGCTCTGGGTCCAGGCCTGGCCTGTTTGAGGAACAGGAAGAAGGCTCGGAAGGCAGCAGAAGGCTCTGGAAATAGCAGGGAAGAGGCCCACGCTGGGCAAGGGCTGCCTTGGTATGCTGGCGAGTCGGCTTCAGAAGGCCTGCTGGGGACTCTGCTCTGTGTTCTGAGCTCTCCCGTGCTGCAGAGGTAGAGGCTTCTGGGAAGGCAGGTAGGAGAAGGACAGGGGTGGGTGTTGGCCCTGGCACTCCCAGTGGCCAGACCTGGCAAACGAGATGGCAGAGGAACAGCCAGGGCAGTCAGGGGAGACCCCAAAGAACTTAGAATCTCGGGCCGGGCACAGTGGCTCACACCTGTAATCCCAGCACTTTGGGAGGCCAAGGCAGGCGTATCACTTGAGGCCAGGAGTTTGAGACCAGCCTGGCCAGCACAGTAAAACCCCGTCTCTAATAAAAATGCAAAAATGAGCCGGGCGTGATGGTGTGCGCCTGTAATCCCAGCTACCCGGGAGGTTGAGCAGGGGAATTGCTGGAACGTGGCAGGTGGAGGTTACAGTGCGTGGAGATTGTGCCATTGCACTCCAGCCTGGGTGACAGAGCGAGACTCCGTCTTAAGAAAAAAAAGGATGTAGAATCGTGGATGCTACGTGAACGTGTTTTCAGGAAGGAGGACTGGGCGCCTGCGGGCTGGGTGCTGGGTGAGGGAGTATCAAACTGACCCCAAGTCACTGTCCAGGTGCTGGTGGTGACGGCTTGGCCAGGGGGTGATAGGCCAGAGTGGGTAGCGACACCTGGAGATGCATTCATTGGGAGAGTTTCCACTGAGACCGGGGTAGAATCCTGTGGTGGGAGCTGGGCCTGGCTTACAGGGGAAGGCCACGGAAGCGACCATGTCCAGTTGCTCTTTTTCCTCATGGAGGATGAGGCCAAGCCACAGGCAGCGGGGAAGGCAGCTGAACCTTGGCCACCATGGAGCGCCTTCTGCAGGGCGTGTTCCGTTCACAGGCTGGTCTCCAACTCCTGACCTCAGGTGATCCTCCTGCCTCAGCTTCCCAAAGGGCTAGGATGACAGTCGTGAGCCACCGTGCCTGGCCTCTACTGTCTGTCTCTATGAATCTGATGATTCCAGGGACCTCATACGAGTGAAACCATGCCATATTTATCCTTTTGTGACTGGCTGATTTCATTCAGCCTAACGTCCCCAGGTTCGCAGATGCTGAACTCTGACCTCAAGTGATCCACCCGAGTTGGCCTCCCAAAGTGTCCCA